>NC_052131.2:11149654-11453083 GCF_016086655.4 Lepeophtheirus salmonis | reverse complement strand
CAATGAAAGGAACATTTAAAAAAATAAATATTTTGAATATTCTGGATAAAACGTGCATTCAAATCTGAAATAAGGGTAAAGTAATCACAAAAAAAAAGCATGGAGTTACTAGGAAAAAAATATAAAATATTTAATTATGCAAACACTTATGTACGTGTCTGAGAAGCTTGCTTCAAATGGCACCGTCCACTTTTGTTTTTTAATAGATTAAATATAACCTAAAATATGGAAACATTTGACCCCTAGGTATGGGATATAAATGGTACAAGATGCTTATTTTGATTCCAATTATGTACATTTTTTTTAATAGTGCCGTTTTCATGTCAAAAATAAGATGAGGTATTCAAAAATTTATAGTCTTTTTAATTGCCTCCCTTCAGAAAATAATGGATAATCGTACTAAACTCGAATGAATGTATTCGATCCTATTACCGGTTTGAACAAAACTACTTTATTCGGTCTTCACTGATATTTACCTTCACGTATATTAATAATTATGAATTTATTGTACTGGCTAATAAAATTAGTATTGATGTATTTGAGCTGTGGGTCCACAAAATAAATTAAGAGTATTGTGAATACAACAATAATTTTCAGAAGTAATTGTATCCGTTGTAAGTAGTTTTATGTCGATCCTTATTTAAGGACTGATAACTGCAGTCCATTACAGTTTTGTCTCGGTATGGTATAGCTCAGTCCTCCATATGATCAAAGTTAAATTCAAGGTTAAGGAATTGTTGCTTTTTGGGGACTTAAACAACCAAATTTGAAAGCAATGAAAACCCTTTTTTCATTAACAATAAGAAAAGTAGTGATTGGATGTCAAAATGAAACCAACAATAAACAGACTTAAAGCTTCATGTCTATTAAAATTGTATCCCTCTATTACCTAGTTTTGTTTTATATCTTAGCCTAAGATGTAGTGTTGTGCTGATCCTTATTCAGGACTGAAGACAGTAGTCCAGTCAGGTCAGTCTATGTCCAATACAATTCAGTCCCGCACATCAATCTTAAAACTGACAAATTTCCGTCCCTGATGACGTCACTCAACTTTATTTCCTATTTTTGTATTGAAATCGACTACTGACAGTCCAAAGGACTGATCCCAAGGACTGATGGGATCAGCCCTAAGACTGGACTAGACACAACTGAATAAACAAGGACTGAGACAACGGTACGAAAATGTACTAAAAATATGTTAATACATCGTTATATTATCTTATTTCCGTATAAAACTTAACCATTAAAATAGGAAGTATTAGGTGTTTTTCTCAAATTATCCTAATTTTCTTGTCCCTAATCGATAAAACAAATTTGTAAAATTCTACCCATTCTTAGTATATATTACTTTGATTGAATTCAAATGTCAGTGTTTATCATTTATCACGCACATATTAAGTCTTTTTTATTTTTTTACTCTTAAAGCCATTTGATGAAGTTTCATGAATATTTATTAGAAATTTGCCCATTTTAAGTAGTAAAAATATCAACATGGAGCCCCCAAAATAGTGATTCCCTTAATTATGATGCAATTAATGACGTGAGTGATAATAATGCTGCATCATTATTATCATTCAATTATTTCTCTATGACACTAACTACCTAACCAGAACTATAATTCTTTCAAAAATCAAAAACTTTCGGTGATATTTTGAAATAAGGAAAAATATCGACTCTAAAACGTAGACATTCAACACTCATACATGGGCCCATACTATTTAAGATAACACTATGATGAGTACGTCATGTCTGACTCATGCCTCCCGGTGGTTCTTGCTTTTTCGTTGAGAGTAGATATTGCCAACATTAGGTCTTATCAAGATTCAATTCCACATTATCTAAAAGAAGGAAGGGATAAGAAGACAATTAAGGAGACTTGCTTTAATTGAGCTCCTTAATGAAAGGATCTCCCTTTTAAAGAGCTATTTTTGGGTATACGTTTATATATGTAGAGAAAGGGGGGAGATTCATTCATTAGGGTGGAGCTCTATGAGAAGAGATATCGTTATAAATGTATGTACAAACATACATTAATGTATTAATCTGCGGAAAAAAAAACACCGTATCTTTATTAATGGGTTTTAACAAATTCACCTTCAAGAAAAAGATATCTACGGACTACTTCTGCTTTTAACACATTTGTTGGTTTGTTGTCGTTGTTGTATAGAAAATCACCGTTACACAGTTACCAATAAAGCTAGTTTAACTTTAATTGACTTTTGTAAGGAACTTTTCCATATTTAGGGCTAATATACAAAGCCTGAAAGGATGTTCCCAAGATGACTCTAAGCAGCTAAGATAAAACCTTACTCTGTTTGAGTTTCTTTAGAAGTTTGAAACTGGATTAACCCATCAATATTATTTTTTATGCTAACCCATTAATTTAATTGAGTAGTTTGTCATGAAAAAAAACAGTAATAGGGGAAGGGGAGAGCGAAACATATGATTTATTGAATTAAAACCCTTGTTGATATCAGCTGCCTATTATATAATGTTAGCGGGAGAAAATGAATTATAGCTAAAATAGGGGTACATTCTACATTGAAAATAGGATTAGTGCAGGGAAAATATTGTAATTATATATAAATTCATAAATATTTATTTTATTATGTGTTTTTGTTTTTTTACAGCCAAGATAGAGGAGAATCTTATTTCAGAGGGAGATGATTACACTACAACGACCCATTAAATAATCAACTAAAATAAAGAAAGAGCACATGCAACAACCGTTTTTCCTTTTCTAATTTTTTGGTAGTTTGTAATTCTTTCCTTACAAACTACTTAACTCTACACATTAATCTAGAAGAGTACAATTTCTTGCCACACATTATAACTACTTTTTGCCATCAAAATGAAAAATAATTGAAAAAAAATGTTTTTACAAGTTTATGAACATTCTCTTGAGTGTGTAAATCCATTGAAATTATCGTATTATGATTCTTATAGCCTCAGAAACACGTTTCATTGGAAGGGAGAAACGATGATAAAAACCTTTAATTAAAACTGTAAGTTATGTATATTTAACAAATACATCTTTTTCTGAGCAAGTTTGTTTTTCTGTTGATTCGTCATATTGTGTTGTGATTTGGTAAAACTTTTATTTTAAATTAGACTGACTGGATGGTAAGAAATCCCTGCCGGTGTATATTTACAATACATTTGGAAAAAGTGAAAAAAAATATATATAATACTTTTATTTATATCAAAATAAAGAATGTTAAAATGTTCATGAGTCAAAATTACTTCAAGAGAATTGTCGTCATAAATGGACTAATGTTAATCATTTATGTTTTATTAACAACTCCATTGACCGTATATTGTCATAATCTCCGTTGATGAATTTATACCGTGAGTACTGTATAGCTCGACTTTCAAATGATCACCTAATATGTACTTGTACGTATATGAACTCAAACAAAAATGATTTAATATTTATAATCACCCTGTTTGTTTTGCATTGCATAGATAACTTTTTATTTTCAATAATTTACTATTAAGTTAGCAAATAGAAAGAAAGAAAAAAGATATGCATGGTCGCAAAATGATTGAACACAAAAACAACTCCATTTCAAGAAATGTATGTATTCGCAATTAAATATTATATACCTAATATAATGTCTCCATTGGCGTTCCAAGAATAAATTCAAAGGTAGAAAACAACAAAACAAAATACTGGAGTGTCTTCTTCCAATATCACTTTACTCATTATATATGTATATAGATATTTCTCTCAGAATCCCGGGATCCAGTTTTGCCGGGAAATGCCGAATTTAATTACTCAATCATATAAGTTTCATTTAATTACATATAACCAACCAAAAATGAGCTTGTTCCTCACTAACTATTTGTTTGTTTTTTTCGATCGGATTTCAGAATTCAAAATAACTGGACCTGCGATTTCAGTTAAAGCACCGCTCTTACTATTACTGATAAGGATGAAAATAAAGAATATTAAAATTGAGAATTTATATACCTAGTACAAATTTTGATGAATTGGTCTTCGTTTCTCCCCATGATTTATAGTTGTAGGTAGGACCAGCTTAAAATATTCTTCAATTTCACAGTATTTATTATTTAATAACGTAACGGGAATGCTATATCCGGATCTCGTAATTACCTCCGCAGCGAAGTTGAACAGAGATTATGTTTTTGCCTCTTATTGTGTCTTAGTTAGTCACCAGGATTTCGGGAAAAGTTACAAATTGATTTTGATCAAACTTGTTACGAAGATTATATATGGTTTGAGTAAGAGGCCATTAAATTGTGAGAGTTCACGATAACACAAAAGGTACAAAATGCCTAATCGACCATAATTTTGAAACAAATAAAGATACACAAATCAATTTCATTTTGGACAAAGGTTTTGCGCTCAATCGAGTGGTCATTCTTGTTTTAAAATGTATTTCCCTGGATCCCACTGAAAGAGAACTGCCCATTAAATGAAAAACCCTTATATCTTCTACCCATGTATTTAGAATGAATAAGCCCCATAGTATGGATTCTCTCCAGAGATCCCGTTTTACCGTTTAATATACGTCTGCACATCGGCACCAATTTGAACAACACTACTATCCATGTATTTAGAATGAGTAAGGAAACATAGGTATATAATATCCATAATTACTTTTTCAATTGCCCTCAAGAATGTCAACAATGCCTTGACTAGGAAAAAAAAAATACTATATAATATATGAAACAAGCTCATTCGAGTTTATTAGTTTTGTGTGTGTGTGTGTGTGCGTAAATACTAAGGCATTTATTTGAAGATAGGTAGATAAAAACCAGACAACGAAAGAAAGAGAGAGAAGGAAAAAAAAGAGTCCAATATAAACAAACGTTTAAGCCTTTCATTCAAATATTTCAAGAATGCTGTGAATTTATTTTGGTTATTTCGTTGGTTTTTCTACGGACTTAAACGAAGGGAAAAATAAAGGATCAGAGAGTCTATGTGACGTAATTATGTATGTTCTGTTCAAATGTTACCTTATAGAACATTTTCACTGACGTCTGACTCTGAGGGCTCATAGTTGATATTTCTACTATTAAAATAAATCCTTTATGAAACTTTTTCAAATGGCTTTAAAAATAAATAAAAAAGACTTAACGTCCGCATTTAATAACACTTAAACTGTCATATTTGAAATTAATCAAACTAAATATACGCAAAAATTCGTAAAAATGGCTATATTTGTACAATATATGTATATATTTGATCGATTTGGGACGAGAAATGGAGAATACTTAGACAAAAATATCTTAGTCTTTCCATTAAAATAGTTAATTCATTGTCTACATACACTATGGAAATAAGATTGTTTAACGATATTAGGAAAAATAAAGGATAAATGACTCAATATTATTTAATTAATAGTTTTTCAGTATGAGAACAAAATTTAGATTTCATTTCATCACACATTTATGTCCCAATTTTTCACAACTTTTCATCTCTTTTTTTTTAAAAAGAAAGGTTCAGAGATTTAATATAGAATGTTATTCCAATTAATAGGACGAATTGATGAAGGTTACATCGTTGGTTGTTAATTAGTCATTCATACCACCCCTAGCGGACAAAAAATGGAACCTTAACGAAGAAAATGTATGCAGAAACTTATCATGTTTATGTGGTTTCATTATTTTTTATAGCTATGGCCTAATATAATCTGACTTTTTCGTTAGGCACTCTCTATCTCTTAAAAATGATTAGGACCTAATGTTGTCATAAATAACAATTAATTTAAACCTACACAAATACAAATTTAGAAGGAAATGGTATGCATTTCTATGGACTTCAACTTGGGCGTTGTTACGTCTTTAAGTATGTATGTACACATATTTTTCATGATCTCCTAAGAGAATCCTTAGTAACTTTGGAGTAGTTCTTTGAACACTTTGTGGGTGTGAAAGTAAATCATCACAAAAATATAATGGTGGAAAACGGGCTGTATGGACAACACACTTCACTCCTTATCTATTGTAGGTAGGTATTCATTAAATACATATGTATCATTTAATGAGTTACAAATTATGGTAGATATGAATTATAGGTATACAGTAACTTTGTCGTAGAAATTAGAATTCAACGTAAGTAAAGTGCTCCTCAAAATAAATTTACATAAAATAGAAATGACGTTAACTAACTAATCGACAATTTAGAAAGAAAATATTTAGCATTAATTTCCTTTAACAAGGGCCATGATAGGAAATTATTCAAATTGGCCTCCGTTAGTGGCAAAGGTCTACTCCACACAGTCACAGAAGGCATTATAGGCAAAATCAACTTCTGCGTGGTCAAAAACAGCTGCTACAATGGTGATAGAGCGTTTCCAGGCACGCAAAACTATAGAGGCTGTTCCTAGAGTCTTGGGTCTCCAATCTTTTCCTTAAGATAATAATCACAAGGATTTCGATCCGGGGAGTTTGGGAACCTAGTCTGAAATCAACAAAAATGTAACACATGGTGAGGGTAATTTTATGTCGAATCTTGATGAATGGAACTTATTATTGATACTGTGGATAGCCTTGGAACTTGATATTGAAGACCGTCACGCAGTTGCATTTAAGGAGACCAACAATATCCAAGGACTCGTAACTCACATGGAATGAGTTGAGAATTGTGTCTCTTTTGCCAGGTTGCATTGTTATTGTTTGCACTTTGCCGCCCAAAAAAGAGATAGTCACGTAATCTCATACATATTATTTACACATTAATTACTTGTAATCAGTGATTAAACTTAGTATAAAATTAATTTGAACTCCACTGTATAAAATATTTTAAACAGTAATATACTCGTATAAAGGTAGTTTCAGATGCCAATTGAAGACGTCCATTAGATCCATAAATAATATACTGTGCACTAGCGTCATGTTTTTGGAAAAAAAAATCCTGAATTAACACATTCTTCACTATCTAAGCAAAAATTCATAATCGCAATGTTTAAGAGCTCCAAGACCATTTTTGGTATGGTACTTACTGGTCAAATAACAATGAAAAAAGGACATTTGTAGTCAAAATTGGCTATTTTTAGAGAGGACTTTTACTCTTCTAGAATACCTAATATTTTACAAGTATGATCTTTTGGATTGTCTCAATAATGAAATGGATAAATCCAGTTTAAAAAACAAAAAAATATCCATCAGAATTACTTTAAAAACGGGACCCTCTCGTCTACATATTAAAATAGAACAAATAAATCATTCTACCAGAAATAAGTAAGGTTGAAAGGAGTACCTTTTGTGAACAAGGTGTCCAAATTATTTCCACGTTCAAGTACCTACAAAGGAATAACTGTGTATTCATCATAATTTAAGTACATTCATTTGCATTTAAACATGAGGTATTAAAAAATATAACTGACCTAGGGCTCATTCCACGGCAAAACATCCTTGGGGGTTGACCACATACCTCAGAATTAACTCATTTTTTCATAGAATGAGTTACATTATTATTTTTAAAAAAATTAAGAGATATGTACAAAGTTAGAAAAATTGGACCACATATTTCCTCAAAAATAAGATAACTGAAATTAAACTACGCTTTCACTTAAACATCAATGTCCCTCAATTTTTATTCAATAATGTTCCAAATTCGTTTATATGTTAATTATAATATATTAACTAATTATTTTTATATTTTTTTGCATGTAATATGATTTACTGCAGAGTTATTATCACTTAAAAATACCTGACACTAATTTCCAAGACAAATTTTTAAGACGTAGATATATATACGTGTTTATATTTTGTGAAATGAATAAAAATGACTTGTTTAATATTATGTAATAATAAATTATTGCAAAAAAACACAAACATGAATTTTATCATTTTTAAACAAATTATTTGCACAAAAAATATATTACAGTTATATATATATTTATGACTTTGGAGCAAAAATTGGAAATAAATGAAGCAATTATTTTACAAACTATATGAAATGAAAGACGAATTTAATTGGTATGAAAAAGCTTATGAAGACGTTCAATGAAATTTTTAACCCGTGTTTTCAATGCATTTTATAACATTTTATAGAAGATTTTTTTTTTGAAGTCGACTTCCCTCTGTTTTTAACTTTTAGGTATACACACATCAATTTATGTAGAAACTAACCACATGTTGATGGTTGAAAGTTGGTAAAAAATATCAAATATATTTTGTTTAAATTGTAATTTGATGACCCACTTATTGTGTAAATTTGCATAGGTTATTTTCTTACGAAATCACAACTTTTTCGATCCAGCCGTAATCGAAATTCGAAAAAAGTTGAAAAAAACCGCCTTAATGTAGATATATATGATGATTTAAAAAATATTGGACATTTCTTACTTTCTAGATTTTGGTTCAAGATTGTTTGGGTGTTAACTTATCACATATGCTTAGAAAATAATTCGCAATCTAAATTACCAAATATGTAGTAGATATATTCATTCAATCTCCTTACATCGTTATTATAATCATTTAAATAAAATAACAAGATTACAAATAACATATAACCCAAATGTTGTTACTCAAGTAATGAGCATTGTTGCCTCAACTCCAAAAAATATAAACATTATGATTGTATGTAACTAATTTATTTATATTATAGGTAACACATATATACATTTTTAAAGGCAGTCAATGAGGTAAACTTTAAAAAAATAATGATAATATAACAAATTTATGTATTTGCTGATTCTTATAAATAAGCGTATAAACCTATTAATAGAAGATGTTTACTCATGAAGAACAAATACGTACAAACATATGTACATATTAGTGTTAAGACTCGGTCCAGAACCTTTTTTTTTGGTCCGGTCTGAAATGATTCTATAAAAACCGATCTAGACCGAAATTATAATCTTAGAACAAAAATGTATTTCTAAAAAGAAAATGACATGGTACCGGATCAAGTCCAATTTTTTTTTTTTTTTTTTTTTTTTTTTTTACACAGATAATTTTTCAACGAGAATTATGTTGGACCGAATCAAAGCTATAAACCAAATTAGTGAAACAAAGACCATATGATGAATATTTGCTGAGGCAGAGTTTGAAATTTATACTAGGATGGGAGGAGCTCAATTTATCATTCTTAGTAAATAAAATATACATGTTCATCACGTCGATATCTTTATTGTATCACACAACAATTCCTCTGAAAAGAAACAGAAAAAATGCCCAAAATCACTTGGTAGTCAGCCAATTGTTCCAAACTATATAATTATTTTCCAAAAGTTGAAGGGAATTGTTCACAACTTAAAAAGAACACATTGTAACTCAACCAATCCACTTTCAGAACACTAATTGGGAGAAAAGAAACTGATACATTTACAATTGACAACAAAATGTAATGTGTATTTTTGTCTTTGTAAGATAACACTGAGTCATATAATAAATTTTCAGTTTCATGAAGGCCTCCCCCCCCCCCTTCCGCCACTGCAAACTCTGCACATGAATATTGATGCTAAATAGTTGTCTTAGCGAAACTTTTTTGGCCCACTAGGGAGTGTTTAAAATATTTGAATAGTACTCATTAACAAACTTCGAAATTTCCATGAAATCCCCCTTTTAACTGAATTAACAAGGGGAATTCTGCTACAAGAAGAAAAAATTCCATACGTTATGAGAGAAAATGATTGAGTGACGTCATCTGTGGAATTATAAAAAGTGACATCTTGCATAGAAAAAATATATAAGTACAACCAAAAATCTACTCATGCTAACAGTCGCGTTTTTCATCGATATTTTAAGGCCTTAGACCGACTTTATTAAAATTCTTACGATTTCAGACCGATCCAGGATTTTCAGGCCGACACCTAACACCAAAAATTAGGTACATACTTTACTTTAAAAAGGTTGTAAAGGAGGAGAAGCATGTCTGCTGCATATAGGTACATCTGTAGGCATATATAGAGAAAAAAACAAGTTATAACAGACATATAAGTATTTGACAACAAGGGTTATGCTTTAAGACTTTATATTAGTCGTCGAAATAGCAGTAAGGAAGAGTGATTAATTGCAAAACAAAAAAATAATACAGTCCATCAAATACCAAAGAGTTATAGCAATCAATTCCATATGAAGGAATTTGAGCAACAGGGGTGCCTCAATATAAATAGTTACATAAATAAAACAACACATTCTAAAGAAAGGGCGTGATAAATCCAACAAAGAAATATTCACCATATGTAGACAAAGGTCAATTTATATATAATGGTGTGTCGTTCAAGATTGTACAATTTGAAATTTGCATACACAAATGGTGCAAATTACAGCCAAAAACATGAGATAAACAATTATTTCAAAAGGAAATGTGATGTACTTGTGATAAGGATAATAAAATATTAATGAAAGATCAATATATTGCAGGTATCATTTTTGACCGGTCAAATCTGGACTAACCTGTTTTAAGCCTGTCACCCAACTAACCTCCCCTATCGAGTTTTCAAGCATAGACTAATTAAAAAATCGGAAACGTGGTTCAATTGGTCACCTGTATTATCCGGATTTTTAAGTGTTCCCTAGCCTGACCACTTATTCCAGGTTTTCCTGTATTTCAATGAAAATTATAATTGATAAGTGGTCTTTGGTACTTAATAAAGTTCAAATGTGTTCTAATAAATACATTATAAATAAGGGATTTTAGTAAATTTAATAGATCTAATTAATATGACTATTAAATGGTATTAAAATGAAAACTGTACTATTTACGAATTCGGACTAAATAGAGTTGTGGCTTATACAAAAATATAATAGTGATTCGGAAAACGAAACACTTTGATAGTGAGTGCCCGTTTTCAATTATGATTCAGAAAAGTCATTTGAGGGATCAGTTGTATGTTGTAGTGTTGTCAAGATAATAATATTTTTGTAGTTGTTCTGTTAACAAAATTGTTGTCGATATTTCGATTTTTTTTTTTTTTTACTAAAAAAACATATATGTAACAAAACTAGTCAATTTTACATGAACCATTCAGTTCTTTGTGATTGAGACTTGTATTGTGTTCAAAACACCTTATCTAAGACCAATAATTGTGAAAATGAGATCAAGACAAGAAAAATTATCTTATTTTTGTTTTTAAGAAAATACAATTTTTATATAATTCTTTTGGTCTCTGTCAATAAAGCGAGACCAAGGCATTGAAAGATCAAGACCAATCTCTAAGAAAGCCACACCACACCCAAAGACACTTCAATAAATGTTCTTCAATGCTAGTAACTTAATTCTGAAAAAGCATATTTGCTTTGAGTTATGAATTACGAATACTATTTCCAAAGGGATGTTGATCGTAATGCAAGGTTTCCCTAAAAATAATTAAATGAAGAACAAACTTTGTAACTAACAAAACACACAATAAATTCATCTGTAACAAAAATTATCACATATTTCACCCTTTATAAAAAAAATATATGTGTACATTAGGGTGATCATGGTGCCCACACAATTGACATATTTTGATGAATTTGACCTTCTTTGGACAATCTATATCTTCATCCTAATGTACACATTTGTACATTATTTTTGCATGTTGAAGTAGCACTATACAACCCCTTGGATCAAGCATGCAAAGTCACCGGAAATTAATGATATGCCATGTACATAAATAGACAAATATGTAAATAGGTTTATCTTTTGACAAGGAGTATTTTTATTTTATTTTTTGATAAAGTAGTAGTCGACGAAGATAACCTTGAAGATATCGATCAACAGTAGTTGATTGTATACATATTAATATTTGAATATCTTAAGAAAATAAAATATTTGATATCATCTTGTTAAACATGCGGATGATTTGGTAAATAAATAAATATCATGTATAGAGTAACATGGATTAAACCATCTTTGTTAGACATTAAAAAATGAATAAAAATTGAATGTAAATTGGTTCATTAAAACGAGGTTGGGTTTAAGACACGCAACAAACCTATAGATAACATTGAAGTACTGATAATCTAAAAATGAATCAGAAAGTATTAAATAATATATATATTTTAGCAAAACGCAGAAAAATTGATTTGTATGTATATTTCACAGCGTCAAACACAAAAATTTGCAATCTATTTTATCGTCAACTGTCGATTATTTTACTTATTTTTCTCTAATCAGTTTTCTGAACATAGATTGGTTGATCAATTCCATATTTGGTAAGATTTTGCTAACTAACAAACAATTTGAGATCTTTTTTCAGTTTATTTTTGTAGAAAGGTTATGAGATCCAATAAGGTAACGATGTATGTGAAGTACTGATCTCACTTTAATACAAGAAATAGAGTAAAAAGTATAAATTTGTAAAAAAGAATGGCATCATTTAAACTTCCCAGTTATTTTTGCATTATAATATTGTAATCCCAAAATTTGTATTTCTACAAAAATAGACCCTTAAGATCTATATATTATTTATTTTTCCCATACATCTGCCTTATATTTAAAGCTAAATTGCACATTAGGGCGTGCATCAACATTGTAATAAATGGGTTCAAAGTAAATACACACACACGTTTATTATTGTGTCATTGTACTATTTAAAATGCAATCCAAAAGTTGAGCTGAATTTGGTATTTATATATTTTTTATAGAGTAAAAAAAACAAAAAAAATATTTGCATTGTATATGTACTTAATACTTGACTTAAAATCGACTCCTTCCCTACGAATAAATTACCTTATACTGTTCTATGGACATGTTTGGTGTCCGATTCAATTTAGAAGAGTCCTTATGATTTAGAAAGGGAATTGACGGCACCCCAAAAAATTTGAGATCAATACATCCCCCGTAAATATAAAAATCGGTTTTCTGCTTTCTTCGATTATGTTTGAAATTTTGTAAATGTTTGTTCCTCATAAATTTTTTTGAAAAAGATTTAGAAGATTAAAAAAATTGTAGCCATAAAGTTGTGAAATAATTATTTTGTCAAGAATATAGTCATAAAAAAAGCATGTCCTTTCCAATAAGTCCTTGACAAACCTAAAATATATGCATTCGCAAACAATAATATAAATTAATCTGGAAATTATGTGTACTAATTTTCATTATCCTCATCAAGGAATTTAGAAAGTTCATTTTACACGTTGTTTACGAAATATCTGACTTAGCTTCTTCTTCTCCTAATTACCTCTATTAAATTAGACCGCCTTGAAAGTAATTTCATAATACATATGTAACAAAAATTTTGTCTATAATTAAGAGTAGAAGCATTCAAAAAAATATATATAATGTTTATTTACTTTCATTATTTAGTAGGAAGAAATTTTCGCTTAATGAGATAAAATTAAGGATAATTAAAATAGAAAGATAATGATTAATAGGCATTTTGAGTCCGTTTGAAGAAGAAGTCAGTTTAATAGGTAGGTAACTTACATCTTTAGTTTGTTCTAATAGCACATAGTAATTTAAATTGCATTTCCCCATCTTTCCACCACCAAAAGAAAAAAAAGGTCCAAAATTACTTAGGAATTTCCGTTGATGTAGTGTTGTTTCATAAATAAGGGTTTAACACAATGTATACCAAATCTCCCAACCTTTCCTCCATCAAAAAGAGAAATTAAAAATACCTAAACTTAACTAGGAATTGGCCATTTATGGAATATTGTGTCGGTCTTTATTAAAGACTACGGTCCAGTCCAGTTTAGTCCGGGCAAGTACAGTCCTGCTTTGTAGTCCTTAATAAAAGGTAATATTGTTTCCTCATGACGTCTTTAAAAATTTTCATCCTTTTGAATTAATATGATTCATTTGTATTTCAGAAACGGTCTTAAAGTGGACTGGGCCGAAGAAATTCGGACCAACACAGCACTACATTTATGTCCTTTTCTTCAACTGTTGGACTATTCTATTCTATTAGAGGTGGGGGAAAAGCCCTTATACTGCACAATTAAGAAAAAAAGTGGATACTGACAGTTGGGATTATATGATCGAACCTATGAAACACTTTTTCATAAGTAACTAACCAAACAATCAAAACACGCAATACATGCACACATAGTAAACTATTGTTTTATATTTTGTATTCATTTCTAATACAATCAAAACCAATTCAAATAACTAACTAAGTACTACCATTTGCAAAATATGATTCGTTTTTTATGATTAATACCATACATACATTAGCATGTCACTCCTTAAAAAAATAATTTATTGATAGACTTACATTAGAATTAATAAAACAAAGAAATATATACTTTGGGGAATAAAACATACAATTACAATATTATAAAACATGATGCTATTATAAAGTCTTTAATAACATGACTTTAGTTTTTTATCTAACAGGAAATGGATTTGCATTAATTACCCAAGATTGATCTTACAACCAAAATAAAGAGTTTTGTTACATGCACAACAACGACAATTGATCTCCTTTTAGTTACTTGTTATTGTATATCAAAGATTCGAATAATTCGAAGTCACTATTTAATTACAGAGCAATAAAAATGATCTAATTTATGTTCATTACACTTTCAAAATAAGAAGAAAAATGTTTAAAAATCAACAGTTTATCTGTTAATAAATTTGAAAAAAAAAAAAAAAATCAGCAAGACTTGTTCTATAAAAAGAGTGTAATAAAAATTAAAACTTGAAAGGTTTTTGGATGGTAGATATTAGTGATAAGTTTCGGTCCCAGACAGATTTTGTTTGTTTTTTTGGTTACATCTTAAGTGATTTTTTCTAGATCAATTTGGACCAATATTTCTTTCCACATCGCGATCTTAGACTGAAAACCGTAATTGAACCGTTATTTAATTGTAGATCGATTTTTTCAGTACTATATATAGAATTAATTTTTTGGTCTCAATTTATGGACCGACTTTCCTCCCATTCCTGATTTATGAACAAATATGATTTATTTTCTTTGGGACTGACCTATACCGAATGTTCTTTTATACCGGTCCAGACCACACTTCTTTAGAGCAGTGGTTCCCAAACTTTTTTGAGTTCGACCCTTAAAATATATTGCTAGACAATGTTAGACCCCTATACCTTTTATTGAGATATGAATATGAAATTTGGAGTGCATTTTATGCAATAAGATTACTTAAAGGCATATAACACCTATAAAGTTCAACCCCGGGGTAAATAACAGAAGTTATTGGGAAAAAAAAGAACTACAACGACTAAATAATAAAATTTATTGTTTTATAAAATCAGTAATATAGCACCTGGGCTAAAAATTCCCCGATTTAATACATAGATGGGGCGATTTTTTTTAAATTCACATCACTTTCAGTAAGTATCAACTTTTTAAAGACAGCTGTCAAAATTTCATGACAATCTGTAAGGTTACTTTCTTATTTCCACAAACATTGATCAAAAACAATTAAATTTTTTTAATTTTACACACCTTTCACGTATAGCCGAGATCTGTATTTATTTTTTATAGAAGTTAATGTGGAAAAGATCTTCTCACATAAATAAGATGAAACAAATAGTATAAGTAAATCTAAAGCTGATTTAGCCAGCAGTGGGTACTCAACCATAACAGAAATCCCAAATTTGTTAAGTGTTTTAGAATCAAACTCTGTCTTTAGTGTTTTCTAACATGAATTTTGATAAGTACATCTTCCATATCAGACGACAGATGATTAGCTATGGTGGTAAAATGATAGTAGCCAGTTACGTTTTTGTGGAGCACAATCTTCTGGTAAATACTTTTTAAAATGATGCAGAAGAGACTTATAAAAAGTATGTTCATTCATAATTTTTTTAAAGTTTTTATTTCACTTAAAGTAATGTCAACTGAAATTATATTCTTCATTTATAGAAATCATCTTGCGACCCCTTTGTTGTCTCCTGCTACCCCGAGGGGATTGCAATCCCCACTTTGGGGACCAATGTTTTAGAGGACTAAATTAGTCCACTAAAAATCGTAAAACGATTTTTACTTTATTTTGTATCTTGTAACCTTTCCTTCAAAAAAAAAAAAAAGGTCCAAAATCAGTTGGTATTAAGCCAATTTATCCCAACAATGAAATTATTATTACATAACATCCCAGCTTACTAAAATATATTTGACAAGATCGAATTTGTATTCAACCACTTAACGTTTAGGATACTGATCAGGGGAAAAGAAACATAATCCTGGACAGATGGCAATAAAATACAGTGTGAATTTTTGTATAAAGGTGAGTCTTGTTGAGGCTTGAAGATAATATTATGTCAACACGCCATTTATTTCTAAGAACTTGACATAATATTATCTTCAAGCCTCAACAGCTCTCCCTTTCAAAATGAAGAGGTAAATGTGATTTAACATGAGGATTTTAGTCATTTTAGTGCGTCCAAAATTGAATGTATCAAATTATTTTTACTCCTACCAAAAAAAAGTTTGTAAATTACAAAACCTCTTCATTTTGAAAAGGATATTTGTTGAGGCTTGAAGATTTTAAAATGCTATTTTTTTAAAACAATTGTGGTAACCCACGTTTAGTGAGGTAATACCGTGCAAACTGATTTGTTTCAAGTTCTGTCTGGATGGGTCTTGTAGTAAAATTTAGTTGACACAAAAAACTCGTTCTTAAATTTAAAAAAAAAAATAATAATGACGTTTCTGAAAAGAAATTGTATTAAAAAGTTAAATTTTAGAAACTACAAAAATATAATTTTTATGCTTGACTTTTTCATAAGAAAAATACATAATATCATTAATACTTGGATGAACACAGTCCCACCATTTTAATTTTTGGTACAAGGTTTCAAGTCTACAAAAAATCTTTTAAGACCGTACCAGAAAAAAATGGTCCCGGCCCGAATCTCAGGACTGGTAGACTCATAGACAGGTAATTTATTTGTATTCATTTATTTTGATTTGAATTACCGCTCAAAAGAATACATTTTCTTTTTCTATTTTGAGGTATTCACAAAGTGCTACAAAATATTGTTATTACTGAAGATTCATTAAAATATTTGTATTTTTACTCTGTGTCTAGATATATAATTAAGGAGATCATCAATATATGTATAATTAAACCAAATATATGGACAGCCAATGAAAAATTGAGTCTAATTCAAATTAGACATTTAAAAACATTAGAGATTCAATTGATTTTTTTTGTTTTAATTGAGTTGTTATTTTTTGAGTGTATGCCAATTAAAACTTTTTGGATATAAATTGAGCCATTTCTAAATAGCTACTGTGTTTGGAAATTCATATATTTTTTATTGATACAGATACGCCCCTATCAGAGTGGCCGAAGGAGTTGTCTTGAACTATAGATGATAATATTACCATTGAATTATTGCTTGCTTCTTAATTTTGTGGATTAAATTGAGTCTCTGGAAGACAATGGACAAAACTAGGTCACGTCACAGATTATAAAGTATGTAAAATTGATAATTAATTTATCTTATTGGATCTTAATTGTTATGAATAGTTCAAAATATCAATAATAAATGTTCAGTATCTGCAATTCTACGTTAACCTCTTTTACAAACAAAATTATTGTATTTATTCTTCACTAATTACGTTGTTACCTTTACTGTATCTCGCAACCTTTCTTCCAAAAATAAACAGGAAAGTAGGCCTAAAAACAATTGGGTTAGTTCTTCCTAACAACTAACAAATCTACATTGTGATTGAAAATGGAGGAGAGAAAATACAATTTTAGTAACTTTCGTGCTTGCAAAATTTGATGTATAATGGCATTTTCACCCTTACAAACAAAACATATTTTAAATCACAAAACTTCTTCATTTTGAAAGGGAGTGTTATTAGGGTTTGGAGCCTATAAAATGCAAAGTTTTATCTATTAGTACATGTACTATGTGTACACACGTAATAGACATGGTAACACAACTTGTTAGCATTCATTAAATGTCATAAATCTTTTTTTTTTTAATGAACCTCTATCATGTCATAAAGTTGCATTATACAGAAGGTGTTATAAAATTGATCCACAAAAAAAATCAATGTGCAGTAATTGTTATAAGAAAAATAAGGCTCTGCATTGTCCAATTTTCATAAATATAATTTTTATTTTCTACTTATTAATAGTATTATATGCATGAATTAAGAAGGTATTGTTGGCTTACATACTTGTAGACAATGAATTTAGGGGAATCATTCAAGGAGCGGCAGCTAACAAATTGATTTTAATACTAATATTATTAAATGAACATTCGTAAAATAGTTATTCTCTGTTATCGGCAATCATATAAATATATAACTTAGACAAATGACCTATTAAAAAGTCTTTTTTATTTAAAAGTTTTTAATTAGGCATTGAAATTGAGTGCAAAATGAGCACCATCATACTTGCCTTTCATTTATGAGCATATAAGCGCATGAACGAGAAAAAAAAGAACTATTAGTAGAGTTTTATAAAGTATAACGTAGAACCCATACGGGATTTTTTTTAGTTGAAACTTAAACTTTTCTTTTAAAGCTCTTATAATTATTATTTACGTTTTGAGAAGGGAAAATCTAAGTATTAAGTAATAACTAGTGCATCTGATCATGAAAGATAGAGAGTAATAATTTTAATAAATAAAAATGAAGTTTTAGTAGCAATTAATAGTTAAAATGTATGATGCTCTAATTGATCCTCGAATGAATTGAAAGAATTATGTTGTATTGAGTTAACCATTTTATAATCAAGTCTTCCTTTCTAATTTTAAAAAGATAAAAAAAATTATATCGATTCCCTATGGTACAAAAACGAATCATGGGTCGGTTGCAATTTCCATTCTGGCGTTTCATGAATTAAAACAAACACTATTTTTGGGAAAACAAAACATGGACACCTCAACTATATAATAATTATCAAAAAGGTGGGTGACCATAGCCCCCTAACCCCCTCTGTTGCAAAGCCCTGTATTACGTGGAAATTTTAATAAACTCAAACCCGACTAAAATTAAAAGTTTGATACATTGCCCTAACACGAATTCCACTTGACATAACTCAAAAACTCGAAAATTTTGTCGCGAATCCAACACTCTTATTTAATATAAGCATTTTCGGAATAACTTAGCCTATTTTAAATAAAAAAAATGCATGCAAAACATGTTTCTAACAAGAATACCTATGCTAGCCCCCAAAAAAAATATTTATTACAAAATGAAAAAGTGCACGTTCGTGTCTTGATTATATGTGCATTTACATTTTATTTACAAGCATAGTCTATAAACCAAGATGTAATAATGTACACGCCAATTTATTCCAGAGATACCAATATTTTCGTTCCAGTACTGAAATTGAGCATCGGTATTTCGATACTTATTGGTAAATAATTCAAGCAAAAATGTCATTAGGGCCAATTTTGTCCTATCATGACTTTTTTTCTTTCTTTAAAGACGATTTTAATTCTTCTGGAAAACTGAAGCTATAAAAAAAAGTAACGAATCAAACCTTTCAGATTCAGGATATTTTGTTGGCTAAAAGAAAACTTTTTTCGCATACAAAAAAATCACTCTTGAAATACCACAGATAACGTTACATTATTATTTTTTATCATGAGATAAGCAATCTTTTCTTCACTTCGCAGATTACATCGTTCATCATAGATTAATTCATTACACCTCTGCACCCTAGCAAATTATTTTTTGCACCTTAATTTAGACAAAATTAATCACGTTGTTGTTGTTTCGTCACTTGGTTTATAGTCATCGTTGGGCTTAAAACTGGTCCTATCTCACGTATCATCCCTGTTACCACTCCTTTAAAAAGTCCCAAATTTTAAACCACCCTCTACAGGTCATCATTCACAAAAATATTATTGTAAAACATCTCAGTATACCATTGGAATTATTTTAATGAACCTTCAAGTATCTTTATAACACGTGAATATTTTCCCATTATTCTCAATTTATGCCTAATTAAACTAGAAACTATAATTAGCATAGGGATGAACGCAAACCTCAGCCTATGGTCATTTTGTCTTAATGAAAAATAATTTCTTCTCAATGTTAAAATAAAAATATGCGATGTTGGAACATGTTGAATTTAATATCAATTGCATGGATATTTTAATATGTGTTATACATATAATTATGTGCCACAAAGCGATGATTTCAGCTCTGTAACCCAATTTGTTCAAAAGTGATGATCGTTAACGCGTTTTTGTCCGATTGAGTGACTCTGATCTTTAATCGTAATCTAGGCCCATGAAACATCTTTATTAAACCTAAATAATGATACCTATTTGAGCTCCGTACCTCAATATGCTCCAAAGTGAATGTTGATTATTTATTTTTTAAATTTTGTGGAGACTTGACCTTACCTCACAAAATTTAATGTGTTCTCACAGTAACCATATATAATCTTTGTACCAAATTAGATCAAAATCAATCTGTAGCTTTTGCCGTAATCCTTGTGACCAACAAACAGAGGCAAAAAAACATAAAACTAAACTTCGTTGATGGAGGTAATTAGGCTTATAAAAATTATAAAAAGATTGACTTATGACGACGTCATTTAGCAAATATTATTCTATGGGACTGCATTTACGTCCGAATCAGATACAGCCTTAAACTTAAAGACAAGATTAAGACAGCCTCTTGGCAACGATATATCCACACAATTAATTAATTTTAAATGGATATGTTCCCCGCTATCACTCCAATACCAGTATATCGGACAACACATATACCTACCATTTATTCTAAATTTTGGGGCACCCTTAAAACAAAAGCATAAACAACAATGCTCGCGAGTAATTACATGAATCAAATGTTTATTAAGTCTGTAACTCCATAGTCAATAACAAATTCAAATAATTTGAGAGTAATGCTCATAAATATTGAATAAATAATTATTCAGAACATGTGGGAGGGACCATCATGTATTAACTTTCAGAAATAAAATATCTTATTACATACATATAAATTTATCTAATTGAAGGTCACAAGCAACACACAATTGACGCCCTCTTGGATGTTAGGTATAAAAAAAGATAATTTTGATACCATGGGCAAGATGATGTTTCACTATTTTACATCCTTCAACAGTAACTTTATAATAATACGTACAATATAAGAGTATATGAAAAATCACATTTTCATGACTGGAGTGTAAAAATATACATACAAGATATGAGAAAAAGAAACCGTTATTTTCTCACTCAAAATTTTAAATTTAACACTCATTCGATACTCAAAATTATTTGTTATTATGTTGGAACATATTCCCATAACGTTTACAATTTAGCATTTTGTTAAAAAAATAGCTATTTTATAGTAATAAACAATCTTTCCAAAGTTTTCAAAGAATTTTCCACTGAATTTTTTTTTTTCAATTTTATAATACTTAAAAATCGTGTTTTATATGTTTACAACTTAAAGGGAAAAACTCGTCAAAAGTGACCAAGAAAATTTGCAAAGTATACGGGGCCGATACTCTTTCGGTTCGTGTTGCACAAGAATAGTTTGAGTGATTATTTTTTCGCTCAATTCTGTCCTCTACTTAGAAAAAATCGACCGTTTGAAGCTGGCCATAGAACTGAAATGACTAGCATTGGTGAATAGGAGACAAGAAGACATCATCAAGACAACGTCATCCCACACACATCTTTGATGAAGCACACGAAGCTCCGGGAGCTCTGATAGGAAGTTCTTATGCAACCACCCTACACTCACCTAGCATCAAGTGACTACCACCTATTCTTATTTATTGGCAACGCGCTTGGGGTAAAAATTTGACCTTATAGAGGCCTGTGAAAATGTATTGCTCGATTTTTTTGCCAATAGGGACAAAGGTTTCAACGAATAGGGTAGTATGATGTTGGAATCTCATTGGCAACAAGCTATGGAACAGAACAGGGCATACTTGGTTAAATCGGATGGTTGTAACACTTCTTATAAAGCATTGAAATAAATAGAAAAATACAAAATGACTTTTCCTCAAACCTAATATTTAGAAAAAATTGAAAATCGAATGATAATTGAATTTGAAATTACAAATAACAGTTTTTTTTTTTTCCGATGGGTACATAGAACGCACATGTCTTATCAGCTCTTTCAAATAAATGTAGACATTCATATTCGTAATGGAACTTATAAGTACAAAATTATTTATGAAATAATTTGCAGAATTGAGTATAAATTGCTTCATGTTAACTACTAAGACATCCTCATCACAAAGACAAAAATTCGATTATTATCCATTTTACATTTATACATTACATCATTCTTCTAAATTAGAAATCAAATTTTTGAATATAATATTACGTAGAATTAGTATTTATTTGCCAAGAGACACAAAATATTTCATCGAGTTCAACTAGGAGTGCATCAATTAATTGGCAACTAATCGGCAATAGTTAAAATGTTACCAATTAATCGGTGATCTGAATATGCTGCAAATTAAGTTGTTTTTCCCCTTTTTCTTTGTTTGTTTAGCTACTGCTTACATAAGACTCAATACTCAAGATTTATTTTCTAAATGACTATGACATCTCTATTTAACTGAAGATAGTAGTTTTTTCTACTCTTTTCTTGATGACATTCAAGGCAATGCTTTTCCTACCTCTTGATAAAAATAAGTTCATAGTTTGAATTGTTGGGATTACCATAAAAGTTGAAGGTTCTCTTTTGCTTGCTTCCAACAGTAATTTCTTCAAAAGGTGAACCATTTTGACTGTATGTCTCCATTAATCAACGCTTAATGTAACAATATTTGCATTAATTAAAGTATTCATTAATTTAACTTGTATAAGAATGAAGGATAACATTAATAAAAAACGTAAGCTGAGACTCTTTAAGAGAATAAAGCAACTTGAGGATAAGGAAATATGTGCGGTCTTACAAAAAAATCAAAAAAAGTACCTAAATGTTATGTTAGTTACTTCCTTCAAAATTAATTCAACCATTCAAATTTAATGTCCCATTAACAACTACGGATTAATCGGTAATCCCCCAAATTGTTTATAGGTAGATACTTAAATAAACTTATATAATTAAATTGACTCCCTGTTAATTAGTGTAAGTAAACTATATTAGTTTTGCTAGATGATACTAAAATATCATAAAATTTATGTTTTTATTCATAACTTTTTTTATTAGGGATGTATTAGTAACAAAATTTCGACGTCCCATCACAAATTTGAAAGACGTATTTAAATCATCGTAAAAGATCTCCCATGGAAAAATCTTTACTAAATGACGTAATTATAGGATCAGCTAGTAATTACATTTTAATCGATTATCTTGGAGATATATAGGTTAACATCCAATATTTATAAGAATATTAAATACTTTACGAATCAAGACTTTTGAAAATTATTGGTGAAGATGAACGATACTTAAAATTTTACTAAACGAATTCAAATGATAATCTGAATTATCTTACAATAATATAATGAAAATAATGCCTTGTTGAGAGTACTTTAAAATTTAGAACGTTTTTTCAGGGATCGATAAGAAGGACGGCACAGGACCAATATGAAGTATCATACCGGGTGGTCTATTGAAATCTGAACAGTTACTAATTCAATAATTAATTAGGGTTGAGCGAATGAAATTGATTCATATTCGATATATTAAAAATATGTTACAAAACAAGACAAACCTAAGTTATCTAGCTTACGTACAAGTAGAGAAAAAAACACTTAAACGTAATCGATGAATTTCCATTTGCACACTCGAAGCAGTTGGGCGTCTCCAGTACCACCGGCTACACCGTCAACAAGTCCAAAACATTGCAGAGGCAGAAGATTACTGTCAAAAAGGCCAGATTGGATCCGGAGGAATTAAAGAAAACATCCCAGGAGGGTTCATGCAAAAGATATCGGAGTTTCACACCAGATTGTCCAGAGAGCTATCAAAAAGTGTGTGGAAAGAGCCTTGTGAGGTTGGAGAAGCCATTTTTACAACAGCAATGAAAGAACCCCCATTTCTTCCGTTGTAAGACTCTTTTGAATGAGTTTTTTTAGTTCCTTTGAACTTTTTTTTTGACACTTTTGTTGAGGATAAAGTGTCTGTCATCCAAATACCGATACCTTCAAAGCCACTGTCACCCAGCACTGGAACAGCATGACAGAGGACTACATCTGCAGAGAGTGCCAGGCCTTCCGCCGCCTGTAAGCCATCATTTCCGCTAAGGGCGGGTACATTACTGATTAAGATTATATCTTGTTGAATATTAAAATTTAAAGTGTTCAGATTTTAATAGACCCCTCGGACCAATACAATCCTACCTTTGATTAAGGACTCTAACATAATGAATTGTAGGCACATTTCCGTGATAAACTGAGATCGATTATATCTCATGAGAAAAAAACCTGCATGTTTACTTTTAAAAAAAAACATTCTAATAACACGATAGCTTATTTTGAAATAAGATTTCAAACTTTATTAAATATGTACCTACGTATAATATTAAACTTGTAGGTTATAATTTACAAAGGGAACATACATTGAATATTTTCAGTAGAAACCCCTGACAAATTGATTAATAGTTGCTTTAATTTATAGGCAAGGCATACAGGTAACTGTACCCAGCTTACTCATCACTCCCACAGTAAAATACAGTAGTAATTAAGAAGCAAAAAGTGTTCATAATGAATTCATTAATAAATATTGGTAAAAAAAAACATCAAATTCTTCGTTTCAAATAGTGTTGGGTTCTAGTATTAGTTGACCTCGAGAGAAAAAAAATTGATTTCACTGAAGCCAAAAAATTTCTGAAAATTACTTTAACTAGCACAAAATATTTTTTGGGAAATTTGGCTTCACTTGAACTCAAAATATTCGAGAAATAATTAATCAAAATTCTAGTAGAACTCAAATAAAACAAAACTAAAGGTACTCTTTTGTTATTAAAAGAAGAGTTGATTAATTAAAAAGGAGAAACCAAATATGTGGAAAATGGATATAAATATTTTACAAATAGACTAACACAAAAATTTAAACAGTATTTTGTTAACAGTTGTTAGTTTTTTTGGTTATTTCCCTCTTATTAAAGTTCTGAACCTTGATTGGTTGACTGCAAATCAGCTCTTATTAAACTGTGAACAATTTCCAACAATAATTGAATAATCATTCCATAAATTGTTGGAAGAATTGGCTAAATAACAACTGACTTTGGGGCTTTTTATGTTACTTTTTGATGGAAAGGGTGCGATGTAGAATAAAGATAATGGCATGACTTATATTTTAACTACCTAAAATAACAAGAAAAACTTTTTTGAAGTATTAGATAGATTTAAAAAAAAGTTCAATAGTATATTGTGAAAAATATTTAAAAAATTTAAGAATATTAGTTTAAGTGTAATGATCTTTAGAATACTTTCAATTTTGAGGGAAATAGTTTTATTTTTTTATGTATGTCCCGTACATATATACATTTTTTAAATTCAAAAAAAAAAAAAAATTCAGAATGTGACGTGTAAAATTTGATTTCCAACATCACAAAATTTTTAAGATAATTGTTATTTTTTTTAATATCTATTAATTCATTTCTAAATTTTCAAGCACAATAACAGTTATCAAGTACACTAATGTCTCTTCTAATGTCCAAAACGTGACCATAATTCACAATTATGGCTATTCTATAGATACTATATCATATATTTAAAAAATCATAAATAACGCAACAAGTTATTGTTTCTTGATTTAGCGTGATTCAAATTTTGTTTTTTATTATAAAATTATAAGTTGTTAGAAATTTGATTGGTAGACATTGAACTAACTGTTGTTACGTTTTGAACAAATTAAATACAACTACTAAATGAATAATGGTCTCACACATGAGAAAAATTGGCCGACTACTTCCAATTAACTCATAATATCTGCGCCATTTAGAGGTTTTTAATGTTTTTTTTAGTATATTTATGCCGTATGATGAATAAGTTTGCAAGAAAATATGATGAGATAGAGTTGTGTGTAAGGAAGGAAAGAAAAATAACATTTCTTACTCGTACTTTGGTCAATTACATCGATAAAGTGTATTATTGATTGAGAATAATAGAATGAAACAGAAGAACCAGATAGCAATCGTGGGCGTACTCAAACACCTCAACAAAACTTGCACCCTTAGGACTCATTTTAATGTTCTTTGTCCTAGACATGAACTTAGCTTACCGTGAAGAGATCAAAGAAATTCAATATTTATACAGAAACAATATTTGTGAAATTTGCTACCGTTGGCGGCAATGACTTCCTTCATAGAGGGACGAACATCAAGGCAAAAATGTGAGATATAACTTCAGTACATTTTCTGCCACTCCTTATAAACCGAGGACTTGAGGTCAGTAATGTTGCTGTTGTAGACTCAGCAGGCTTTGGACTTCACTTACAACGAGATGCTATGGTTTAGCAAGTTGAAGTCCGGAATCGAGGGTGGACAGAAGTTAGTTAAAAAGTCGTTAAAATGACCCCTACAACCCTTTATACGGAATTGTTAATACTTTTTGAGTCAATAATGCCTTCTCCCCGAACTTCACCCCCCTCCCTAAATTAAACTGGGTTGACCAAGAAAGAGTATTTGGCAGCTTCCAGGTTAGTTTCACTGGCCTACCACTTCTAGGACGATCTTTCAGGCCGGGCACATCTGCAATGGGCTTGTCAACATAGTAGATGGTGTGGCGGTTGACTTTCAGCTGCTTGACGATGTCTGAAGTGTCATGAATAGCCAGATCAAAGTTGTAATCTCCAACCTTTTTGTTCCCATCTTTGTTCAGAAGTTAAATATATTTTGTTTGTTGGAAAGATAACATCTCTTCATTAATATACAAAACTTTAGGATTGAAACCCTCTATACCTCTCAAAAATAAAGCTTAAAATGTGGCAGAAGACTTATTTGCTAACCTGTATTTGATTGTTTGTTAACTGGACTCTAGATCTCTGCGCCATCTTGTGCCTGTAAATGTTTTGTTACTAAGGTCATGTGCAATTTGGCCAACAACAAAAACAAACAAGAGACTTGGTCAATCAGTTGTAATTAATTCAAATGATGAGTAATCAACGCCAATTGATTATAGGAAAGAACAATTGATGCTTATAGTCACTCTATATCTTCAAATTTAATCACGGGAATACAATGAATCTACAATTTATAACATGAGCAGGTTAAACGATAAAGAAAAATATTTTAGTTGCTGAAAAAATTAGGTAGATTAGAATCTTCCTTCATTTGGGTATTTTATCTATCGAAGTACATTTAACATACAATTCTCTTTTTTTTTTAAACCCCCAATATGAAAAAAAAATGAATTCTATTCATAAAAACAAATATATGATGAATAAATTATAAGAACCATTTTTGAATCATATCAATAGAATAGATTTGAAATACTGATATGATAAAGCATATTCAACCAATCAATAGTATAATTAATGCTTCCGATAATAGCTCAACCTTAGTATATGCTAATTTTAAAAGCAATAAATCATTTACGTACCTACAAAGAAAATGGTAATCTAATGTATAAAAGAATTGCATAGACTTGAATTTTAATAACCTCAAACGCAAATAAAAAATATATATTGTTTTGCATCAGACAAATCTTTAAGGCCTGAGTAAAAATTGATGAATTAAATATTGCTCGAAATGTGCTATTGATGGATTTGAGTTTATATATGTACATCATAGAGGAGTCGAAGTGGTTTTCAATGGCACTTTGGTATAATTAGACTACAGTAATTGTATAATATTATATATCTGCGCCATAAATTCAACTGAGGATTAGAATTATATTATATCATTTAGTCCATGATTTTCATTAAAATACAAAAATTACCTACATGTTAGTTCGTTATAATAACCATCTACACTCCGGTATAAACAGGGGATTAATTACCTGAACTGTTGGAGGTATTTGTTATTACTCACACGACGTTAAATTTATTGTATCACCCAATCTTTTCTTGGAAAAAAATTGGCTATTTTTTTACAATTGTTGGAATGGTCTTCAGTTAACATTGGGAAATTGTTCACCACTTAACAACATCTAATTTAAATTCACCTAATGTATTTTGTTATTAGCTGTTGATTTTTTTTACTTATGTTACCCTTATCAGTGCTTCTAATGTTGATGGGTAGAATTAAAATTAGTTATCTTTAAGCTTTAAGCAATTTCCAACAATTATTGAATCATAATTCAATGGTAGGAAGAATTTACTAGATAATCAGATTTTGGGCCTTTTTTCTGTTCCATTTTGAAAGGAGGGTTACAATGATAGATAAAGAAAGTATCCCTAAGACTGTTCCCTTGCCTTTTTCTGTTAATTATGGTATGCTTAAGGGATAGTACTTTGCTGAAGCAGCCTTTTCTAAGCCATAAACAATTCCTTATAATTATTGAACAATAGCTCCATAGTTAGGAAGAATTAGCTGAATACTAACTGATTTTAGGCAATTTTTATGTTTCTTTTCGGACAAAAGGTTGCATGATACAATTAAGCTAAACACTTGCTATAGTTGCAATATTCAATCATTGTTGAGATTGGTTTAACGGTTTAAAATCCTTCAATCAAGGCCCCCGGTAGGTCATTATAAAAGTTGTATGTGCCTTGGAACCTGGGATATTTTACAAACACCTATGGGCTAAGGTTATAGTGTATCTGATGATTCTCCTCTCAAAATTATTTAACAGGCGGATAATTGTAACAGGGTTTTATGTGTTAAGTCTATAGTAGCCACGGCGTACCTCTCAAACATACAAATTTGCACGGTAATTTGTCTGTCAACTTTGATTATTCTTTTCCCTTAAGAGTATTCTGAACGTTGATTGGTTGACTTTAAATTACCTTCTTGTTAAGTTGTGAACAATTTCCAACAATGATTGAAAAATAATTCTAAGGATGGGAAGCCATTAATTTTGGGCCTCGTTTTCAGTTTATTTTCATAAACTATTTTTGTATGTCAATTTTCAGATATTATACTCATCATCAAGCAAAAAAAAGTATAAAATAATAAAAGAGGAAAGCTATCTTTTTTAACAAAAAAAATATGAAATAAAATTTATAGAAATAATTCAATGGAGCTTTTAAACGACAAATGAGAAAAGCCAAAAGACATTCATGTTAATTGTATTAAACTCATTTATTTGATAAAATATGTACCTAACCATACATTTCCTTATAAGTACGTATATTAATGCACAGTTATAACATACTTAAATATTAATCAAACAAATGAGGGCAAGTAATAGGTCAACTTCGTTATGGTCTCTAACGTGGAATTTAGATACTTGGCATAGCTTGGAAACATGGCTCATTAGTATTTTTAAACGAATTTATCCCAATAATACATACGAGGTGAATGCCGGTTTAGAATTTTCCGATTTATTGAAATTAGAATCCTTGTTCATTTGTAAAAACAATTTTTTTAGATTTTAATAATTGAAAATAAATAAAAATCAAATTTTTAAATTGAGAAATTGTTTTTTATTCAGTCACTCACTAACTATTTTAGCAGATGTTTGACACAAAAAATAATTATTTTCCAAATATAACAGCTCTAAAACCGAGTGGTGTTAGCACTTTTTCAATTGGCAATACGTTTCCAACACTGGAAGCCTATAAATAAGAAATTTGTATTTTCTGTCTGTTACATGATCTATTGCTTATATATTTAGAATTGCATTCATGAAGCTTTTGAACCAAAAAATTGTCAAACTGCTAAAATCGAGTATTCCAAAACTAACATATCAAATATGATACCTTGGTGTCATAAAATTCGAAAAACCAATGTATTGCAACCATTGAAACATTAAGTAAGAAATAAATAAATACTGTTTTCGATCATAATCAATCAATCATTCAATTTGATAAATATGTACGCATTAGTTTAAAATAAAATTAAGGCAATCCGTTTAAAGGTCGATTAGAAACATAGGAGTATCTACATTAAACTCATTTATTTATCCACACTTTTTTTTTGCATCTCGCAAATATGAATTTACTTAAATACATACATTGAAACAATATGGAAAATAAAAAGTAGTAGGCAGGGATATGAGAATCTTTCCACTTCCTCTTCCAGAGTAAGAAAGCATACATTTTGAATCTGTTGTCTATGAACATAATGTGTACTTAAACATGTCCCGTTAAATTATTTTAAATTTAGTAACCCAAATGTATTAAAATAACTGGTAAATCCGTTTTATGCTCTTTATTTGGAAACAATAAAGCTTCGTTTATAAGAGTTTGATCAAAAAAGATTGCCAAGATTATAAATTCGTTGAATATAACATGTAAAACAAGCTGAATTAGGAACTCAGAGAGTCTTAGGAAGTATTGAGCACATAAGGAAGCGAAAAACTAGCTTCACATTAGTATCGGGGGGAACAAGATCAATAATAAATATCCCAAAAACTATATGATGAGACTACATGCTCCTGATCTTAATGTGACCGAGAACCATGACCCTGAGACTCTTGGTCTAAAGTTCAGATCTCCAAATCATCTTCAGATCAAAAGATTGGGAAGGTGTAAAAAACTTCTGATAAAAGTATCTCAAACGCAATGGTTCCACAGTAAACAAAAATTTTGTAACGCACTCTGCGTAACAAGTTCAAAACCGAATACATTATCTTTTTATAGCAATTTTGTAGGAAGATGTAATACTGTGATATCATAAATTAGTACTAATTTGTATGTAAATAATTAACTCTGTGTCTTTTTCTTAATTTTACACTTCTCATTGTTTTGTGTTAAAAAAATGAAAGATATTAATCTCTTAAACTGATATTTATGTGAGACGACAAAATTAATATTATTACATTATTTTATCGTTGATAATAATGATGATATATTATTCTGATATTGATACATTTAATTCTTAATTTATGGATTTTTATTATAAAGCCCTCTACAAGCATTAAACCTTTTCAAAGAGTGATCAAGTGCAATTAATAACATAATGAATCGTAAAGATATTTTGGCAATTAACAAAAACTATGAAAGTAAAAATATACAAAATATTTAAAGAGTGCAAAAAATGGAAATATAGATCTTACCACTCAAATCCAAATGATCAATTGAGGCACATCGTGTCATTAAGTCCTGAATGGACTCATTTGTAATATTTTTACAGTTTTTAAACTCGACTTTTCTTAGTTCTGGACAACGACTCGCAAGAGTCCTTACACCAGTGTCTGAAAGTCTATGGCAGCCAACAATTGACGCAGTTCTGACATATGCATCCAGTTGTTGTCGAAGTAAGGAAATGAGAGCAGCATCAACGTTGACATTACCCTCTGTAAATGAAATTTCTCTCCAGAGTGCAGGCTCCCACACTAAGAAGTAGAACCTCCGATTGATCCTTGATATAGAACAAAGCTCTTGCGTAGTTAAATAGCTTAAAATTTTTATAAGAAGTTCATCGTCTAATTCGTCGAAGAAACTACGTTTTGGAGGTGGAGGCGGAGGGCGAGGTCGAGGTCCAGAAGGCGGAAAAGGACTTAATAAGGAACTGTTTTCATCATTTAAACTCAGAGTGTGGTAACCCATGTCGACAGAGGAACTAAAGGATAACTTAGATGAGGGATAGCGTTTGGGAAGGGCTCCGCTGCTATCGATTGAAGATTCTCGTGAATGATAATAGTCATAACTCGATTGACGCGAGTGATTTGAGTATGAAAAACTAGAGTTGAGGGATGAAGGGTTAGTGCTGTTGTTGCTGATAATGGTGTGTTGAACTATTGAAGAAGGACCCGCTCCAAAACAACGCGGAGAGAGTCGAGAATCCTTAGAGTTTCGTTCCATATTATCTGAAATGTGGCAATATCCTTTTAGATAAATATGTAAAAAGCTATGGCATGACTTATCAAATTATTGTGGTTGACAAGATATGTACATATTATTTAAACATTCGTGCCAATAATAGATAGCTTTTTATGTAAATTGTACATATTTATAGACCGAGAAGGAAGAACACGCGATTGGAATTTTGTTCTAATGAACACACATTTAAATAGAGTTTTAAGTTTACCTTTAAGTTTACATGGAGATGATCCTGGTACTTATCCATGAAACAGAAGAACAAATTATTTGGCTTATATAAAAACAAATACTCTCATTTGCTAATATTATGATTATGCACCAAGAAAACTGTTTAAATCCTCCTATAAATGAGAATCAAATTACGGAGAGATTCGTAGAAGAAACAACACAAAACCAAATCACAGAACCACTCCACACGAACATTCCTTTTTTACCTATTCTGTAATTTTTACTATCTTTACTATGATGTTAGTATTTACCACATATAAAACAAGTTGACCCGTCACGACTACATAGCTATTAATAAGATGGGCTTCTTCTCTCTTAGGAAGGAGGGTCCGCTGATGGATGCGAGCACAAGTGTATCAGATGAAGAGGAAGAGGGAGGAATGGGTATTATTCCTCAACCTGTGTTTTTCTACCTATCTCGCACATACCAAAACACTAGTACTTACTCATTCTGTCTTTTGCTATATGGTATGGATAAGTAACTTTGTTCACTACTATCATGATGATGACGATAATATAATATGTACCTAAGCATTGATAAATAAATACCTAGGGAAGACCAGGAATGGTTCTGAGGAAATACTTACATAATAGGACTTGTCACCCCCAAATTCTTTCATCATGAGTACATAATCATGGCCGGTGCTATTATTTTTTCGACACATCTAATTTTTTCTTAAATGATTATAAAATGAGATTCCCTTATTTTTATTTAAAGATGAGCTTTTTTTAGCCCAATATGCTAAACTGTGTCAATAGTTAGATATTTTTTATGATAATATAACATATTATTATTTTTTTAAATTAGTCTCCCCAATTTGTTTACACATTTTTTTATAGCTCATCTAAAAATATCTCGGTGTTTGAATCTTTGTCAAGATCAGTGCTGGTTTTAGAAGGAAAGTATTTGTGCTCGCCTTGCACTTGATTATAAGAATTGGGCACTCACATACAATGAAATATAAATTTGTTTTTGGAAGATAATATAATTATGCATATAAAAGGTTATACATAATGTAAATTCTATTTATTATTTTTTTTGTTTTTTTTCTTGTTTGTTTGTTTAAATTCATCTTTGTCGAGATGGGCATTAAGTTAATTAATATATACTTTTTGTTACATAATGAATAAATCCACTAAAAATCCACAACATAGCGCCTTGTTGAGCCAAATCATCTACATGTTCATTCCCTCTTGATTTATCTTGAAGACCAGAAGCATCGGTACAATTAACCTTAGTCCCTTTTTTTATGTATTATAATTTCTCAAAAATTATTCTTGTAAATCATACGTTCTCCACACACCGCCACCGAAATAAGATTTTCAAGTGGCATATAAATTTTTTTAGAAGAGGGAAAAAACGTTTCCTTAAATTCTAGACTAAAAAATCTTCAGAAAAGACTAAATTTGAACGATTAACAAATTTTTTTATAAGATCGAAATTTATTTTATGTTTTATGAAATATAGCATATAAATATTTTTAGACTAGAGGAAATTTTTTATTGTGATAGCTTTAAAAATTAAGAAAAAGTGGGGGAAAAAGGCCTCCTTGGCCTCTTTGTCAGCGCTTCTACAGGATTTCTTCCAAACATTTTTATTTTATTTTTTTTCATTTAGTTACACAATCTTATAACGAGTTTGTTGTAAATTTAGAATCTGTATACATAACTATTTTTCTTAGTAAAAATATTTTTTTTTTTTTGACGCAGAGCCACCTATGAATAAACCCAACATGGTGCAATATAGTGACCAAAGTGGTTATTTTTCTCAAATTCTTGTATGTATATAGGTAAAATACCTCCATTTTGTCACAAATAGGATCAAAGTTTCTCCTTGTTTTATAAATTGTTTCTGAGGTTTTGCTTCAAAAACGAGGGAAAGATTGATTCCCTGTTAGTATCAATACAAATTATTTTCAAAATTCAAAATTGAATCATATGTATATGGGGCTTTGATGCATAAATGAAAAATTCAGTGCATGGAAAAAAAAAAAAAAAGAAGGCCAGAATATTGTAAAATATTCTTGAGTTTATTTTTGACTATACTTGTGTTACAGATTGATTTTTTTTTCTCTTGGTTTTGGTTAATGTGATAGTAATAGTTTGTAATTGCCCCCATAGACCCATAAAGCAGACTACGCCACTGTATAAAGCATAATAGATAACATTCTTCTTTATTATAATTAAAATAAGAATTGGTATACAAATAAGTTTTTAAGTTTAAATTTCATAAACTATTGGTAATATCTCAACATTTAAAATATCATGAAAACGTATTAAAAAAAAGAACTTTCTTCATTTTATTTTATTTTTTGACTTATTATTTCAGTACTTATTTAACTTTTGGCCTTTGAGAACACTGGAAATAATGCTGAAAAAATTACTTACATTTTAGCAAAAACATGTATAAGATTGAAAATATTTTATTTGCCTTTGATTTGTAGCCTACGCAATTTGTAATAATCAATTAATAAATTTAAAAACAATTAATTATTAAGCCGAACTTTGCATATTTCACACCATTGATAAATGGGTGAGTAGTATAATAGATATAAATTTATTCTCTCAAGATAGATATCAAGTTGGTCAAATAGCCAGAAACAAAATTGAGTTCAGTCAACAAGGCTCATAAATGTTAAAATAACATTATACGGTACATTTTTTAACATTTTTAAAAGTTGATAATAATGAAAAAGAAGGTTACACTAAACCAAAGTATAATATCCTTACATAAAATTCAAACTCTTACACAAATTGCTTCAATAAAATGTGTAAACTTATTTGAGTCCATTTAAATTAACTTTATTTAAATTACAAACACTTTTTTATAGGAAATTACTTTTTAATAACTTTGGCATCGAGTGAAATGATGAACTTTAAAAAAAAATCATACATATTTAGAAGTAGAAAATGTCTTAGTTCTCAAACTTTCTACATTGTGTTCCATCTGGGACTATATCTAGATCCTTCAAGCACAACCTATATTTTACCTTAATTTTGACAGAGAGTATGCAAATAGAATTAGATAGTATTTTTTAATGATCTTACTCTATAAACGACATATTTGTACAGCTGTTTTTTTTAATACCATAGTTTTGATACAAGATAATAATAGATAATTCTTGACATAGTGAAACTTTAGTTATCTCTGCATAGAGCTGTAGAAAACTTAGACGAGCTCAATACTTGAAGGTTAATAAGTAATCCCTTCCTATGCCTTTTCAAAATACCAAGTGGAATTTGAGCTTATTTTCTTCATCTCATAACTGCTTGCAGGTAATCTAATGAAACGTTATGATATCCAAGTTGCTCTCCTCCGTAAAGTTCTTCAAATTCTCCAGATTGAAATGTTAATGCTCGGTTTCATTTTTTTAACATACTTGAGATCATATTTTCTACAACTATATCTATGCATAAAGGAAAAGTATTAGTACCCTTGAAGGTTACACATAGTGAAACTTTAGTTATCTCTGCATAGAGCTGTAGGTTAGACAATCATGTAATCGGGCTTGCAAGAATTTTCAATTTGATGTATTGTAACGACTGCTGGGTAAGATTGGCAGATTTTGACAAAACACACAACCACTTATAGTCTATGAGGTCACTATTGCTATAATTTTCAATTTAATAAATCGTACCGACTGCTGAGGAAGAAAAACATGTAAGCACTCATCTACTATGACGTCAATATTAAAAGCGTGGTGGAAGTCAAACATCAGTCATCACCACATTTTGTGAGTCCACTCCTGCCCTTGCTCAATCGGGCGCGTTTTTATTATTTCAAAAAAAAAAATTATAAAATATTTTTTAACAAATATATTTTCCTACTTATACTTATGAGGGAAAGAATGATTTTTTTTTTTCGTTTCCCTAAAATTGTGAGCATACTCTCGCTCATATGGGCAAAGGTAAAAATCCAGTATGGAATAGGTATGTTAAAAATAAAAATAAACGAAAATCAACATGTTAACCCTAACAATTTGAAGAATGTTTTGGAGGAGAGAAAGAATAATACTCATGACGATTCCTTATATCAGCTACAATCACCTTTGACAAGAGAAGAAGGAGAAAAGGATATAAACAAGGACATTTGCTAGAATTACTCCAATGTTGATGCCCAATTTTACTTTGAGTCCAACAATGACTTACAATAATAAAGCAACAACATATCCTCAGGTGTAGGTTCCGTCTTTTATGATTACACAAGAACGTTCAAACAGGTTTTGAATATGATTGAATCTATTGAGGAAAGGATGTTCACTACTCAGGAATTAAATAATAATGACAACTACTAAGGAAAATAAAATTAGTTCTTTATACTACCAATTAAAAATTAACTGGCCAGCTAAAAAATCCACCGGATTTGCATCATTGCTCATGAGTCGTCAGTACTGCTCCCTCATCCTTTGCATAAGGGCATCAAATTAGCCTCGGTGCTGATTAAGAACTAAAGACTTCAATCCCGTACGGTTCAGTCCTGCATATTAGTCTTAAAACTAATAAAGTTCGGTCCTTGATCACGTCACTTAACTTCATTTGTTCTTCTTTTTATGAGTTACAGTACAGACAGTCCAAAGGATCGGTTCCAATGACTAATTAGGATTGGTGCTAAGATGGGACTGGACTGTACCGAATAAATAAGAACTGACACAACACTAATTAGCATCACTGAATTTATCTTAGAATAATTTATTATGTTATTAAAACAAATTTGAACGAAAAAAATACCAAGTATGACAATCTGGATTAGTCTCCCCTACTCCAATAAGTCTTCTAGGCTTGTGGATTATTCTTTCATAATTATTTCTCTCTTTCTCTCTAATTCTTTCATCATCACCACCTTCATATAATCATATATTCACGACAATATTATGTATTTTTGCAAGGAAAATAAATTTTAAGTACGAAGTAGCATTGATAACTTTGTGAATTTTATAAAACATAAAAAAAGGTTTAAGAACGTCGTAAACACAGGTCGTCGTCATTTTTTGTGTATTTAGACTTTATATTATCTATTGAATCCTTTTTAAGCCTTTGCACAAATTCATTGAACCCCATTGGCAGGTGATAAATGTAAAAATACATTCCTCTTAGGTTAAATTTAAGTAACAGAGTAGAATTGGTGCATTGTTTAATAGTACCAATTGGCCAATTTGAATTGATTTATATACTAAGTATATAAAAAGTATATGTTATTATAAAATCTTGAGATTATTGCTATTCGATCTGGAAGTTTTGGAGATATTTTACCTAATTTGGTTACGGAACTCTTTTTGATGTGAGCCCAGTATTTTTTTTTTGTTCTATAGTCTGAGTTTTGTAGGCATAGGGCGTATGAAACGAAGGGGGAATTTCACTTTTCCAAATTTAGGCAATTCAGAAAATGTATTTGCAATATTTGGGTAATCATTTTTATTTCTAAAAAATGTCAAAAATGTTTTATATTTCGTTATAAAAACATGTCAGTCATAAAAAAGGTCACCCAGAAGTCATCCAATATATTTCTTATACAAAAAAATACAAAAAAGAATAAAGAAGCCAAAGTCCCAAATTTATATGGAATTAGTTATTAATATTAAGGCAAAATTGTCTTTTTGTACTTTTGGAGAGGATGAAAGATATTAAGACCTTGGAATTTTTAATATTGTGTACCCAGGTTCCTGAGGCTCATACGCCACTGAGTCTGAGACTAATCAAATAACAGAAATGGTGTATTATAAATTCAATTTTGATTTACGTTGAGGAACTGATTTTGGACCGAAATATCGATTTAACTTAAACAAGAGAAAAATCACTTACTGAAACTTAACTTTAACATTTCATTCAAATTTTAAATTTCACATCAATTTAAAACACATATCTTAATACACCAATATTATGGATATTCCGGATATGATTAGTTTAAGTTGTTTTTTATTATGTTTTATTTTAGGACTATTTTAATAAATAAGCATTAAAAAATAAAACAATATTAGCAAAGAGCACAAACAGTTTTAAAGAGTCCGGAATAATTGCAAAAAATGTTAGAGTTATTGTTAGTATTAAAAACATTCCCGGGATGGAAAATTGTGCAAAATCTATATTAATACAGCAATTTTTTTCAATTTTTCTATTTATTAGTATGTAATATGTATGCTATCCTTAAAGTCATTTTTGAGTTAATCTTAGTACTGCGTAATTACTTGATCTTACAAAAAAAAAAAAAAAAGAGTTAATGACCCATTTTTTAAAACGAGTATGTGTCACTAGAGCTCATATTAAAAAGAAAAGGAAAAGGAAGTACTTTATATATAGGTTACATAACTTTTGGTGAGTTTTAACAACTAGCCCTTGTAGCTAAAGCTCCGCCAGAAATCGATCCAGAGACTAAAGTACTCCTTGGTTCATCAAGTAATGATAAAATAAAGTAATCAAGGTCTTATTTTATTTTTTTAATCTGGAGAAAAGAACATCTAACACGTCGTTATCCTTAATGTATCACGCAACCTTTTTCCAAAAAGAAACAGAAGAAGGCCCAAAATCATCTGGTAGTTATCCAAATAAGTCAATCATATCACTTGTCATTTATACCTTATGTACTCCCAGACAATCAACGTTATATTATTTCTTCACCATTTTTAAAATGAATAAAATATTATTAAATCTAAATTGTATGTAATATTGAAGAGTAATATTTCATTAAAAGAGTAGATATGCATTTTTATTTGTGTATGATACTTAAAATCTCTACTTATGAATAATAAAATTACCAATATACAAAAATTAAAACTATATAATGGATACAATTAAAGCATTAAACATTATATTTTATAAACCAAGAGGGTTTAATAAGAAAGAGGGCTGGCTTAGAAAAAGTTCATGAATAAGGCTATTTTTTAAATAAAAATATATTAATACGGTTTTTCAATACAGATTGTATCAGTTCAAATTTATAAATATTTATACATAATAGGAAAATTAATAAGAATTCAAGACTAAATAATTTCCAATATATATCACCAATATAATTTACCCTAATTATATCCAAAATTGATTCACACACCAGAAAAATTAATGTTCATAGCTTAAACATTATCAAATTGAAGTTTGGCAACCCTTCTAGATTTGAGCTTGTCTTCAGATGATATTTTTCTGCCTTCCTGCCGGATGTTATCATTGAAAGTAACTTAGTCTTTTTCCAATTCTTTGCCAGTCACTTTGAAGAGGTTTTGTGAAATCTTGTCAAGAATGCTTGCCCATTTGTGACCTTAGGGTGTAATGATGATTTAACTCCTAGGCGGTTCAGGGGAATGCTGAAGTATGCCTTTGGAAGCAGTTATAAATATTTTTTAAATTTTGTACAGGGCCGAAGATGAGATGAACTTTTCTATTGATGTTGTGTGGGTGAGTCATTTAAGTATGGAGCTCACCACCGCAAAGAAAATGAGTGAAAAACAACCTGTTGACTGGTTGGTTGTCAACTAATATGGCCAAAACGATAAATCCGATTTAAAAGAGTGTTTTCATCATTTGAGAATATTTGCCCTAGAGGAATTCATCGTTTAATTTGCCAACCGGTATAAGTGCTACAACATCCATGTAGTTTCCTCTAACGGATTTGATTATAAAGGTCCGTTTTTGTTGTCTGGTTGTTCTGGCGGATAAGAACTTATCTCTAACAAACTCGACTCTTTCAGCCAATTAGACCTCATCTATAATAAGATTGTCATTACGCTCTCTACTGCTAAGATGTTTGATCCTTATTTCAAGGTATTTAAGTATAGATGACGCTAGTCCAGTTTCTACGGTAACTGCAGTTGACAGAGTTCTAAGATACTTGAAGATTGGATCATAGAGGGTCGTACTATAATTTTGTCACAGAAGACAAACAAAGAGAAGACAAGTTGAAAATCTCCTTCTTTTGGGTTCCTTGAAGAGTAATGTCTTCTGTTTTAAGATGAAAGACAATTTTGAAGAATGATTTGGTTCCAAGTCTGGGGATACAAGTAGTTTGTTCACCCATAATGATTTCATAAGTTTCTTCATTATTCAAGAACTCTTTTGATCCTAAATACGCAGTAATGTTGATTACTTCACTTACTGATTTGATGACATTAGCCTTTGTGGTAAGACAGTGGGAGACTCAACTGTTGCTTCAGTCTCCAATACCCATGAAAAATTCGAAAGGAAAGATATTTTTGGATTTCGAGACTAACCTTAATATCAAGCCCCCTACCTTCAGTAGCTTCTAGCTTAACAATGACCAATTTGGGGATTTAATTAGTATAAATCCTGACGTTAATGTTTCAACTAACAGCTTATCATAAAGCTCATACATGGTTAGGGCCTCTTCTTCCCAAAACATTATGAGCTCCAAGGCTTCCTGAAGCTCATTTTCGAGCAGGAGTCGTGAGCCACTAATAGATGCTCGGGTGGGTCTAGGAAGAGGCAGAGGAGAAAAGAAGTAGAGTGAAAGGTTTGCCCACACTCAAGGTACAGCATCCTTATCAGTCTCCTGAAAAGTTAAGTAATTCAATTAAGTACATATGTCAATCCTTGAATTAGTTCTATATTTTATTTTAAAGAAACTCAGCCTTTTACCCAAAGCTAGAATCTATTTTTGAGCTTGTGCACATGAGAGCCCTACCTTAGTTCCAGTTACCGATTAAGTTGAAGGAATTGGTAATATAATCCAATTTCGTGAAATGGAGGCTACACAGTCTTGAATTCTTGGTATTTGTTTATATTTTTGAAATAACTTTGAATTCACTTTCTGTCTTGGAACAGATATCTGCCATTTGTATTCAAGTTCCAGATTAGGAGGCACATTGAAACCAAGAAAACTATGGTATAATTTGACATCGCCGTTTACGCCTAAAATAACTCGTACAATCTGCTTCTACAAGTTGTAACTTGTAGAAGCAAATTGGACAAATTAAGAAGAGTTAATTTTTACATCCTAAATGCTCTTATTTCCCCTTCTCTAATAATAATATTGCCAGAACTCATTAGATAAATAAACATATTTATCCGTCTCGGATTAAGAAGATTTCTTCCACATGTGGACACAAAACTTTTGGAATCCGAGGGACATAAATACGAAATCGTTTTGAAAACGTTGCCGAGTAGATGGGACTTTAATTGAGTCTCAAGTCAGAGTTTGATGAGACTTAAGTGGGACTCGATACCTACTTGTGAGTACAGACTTTGCCAAGAAGCAACCTGTTAATTTTTGTAGATATATATTTATACCTCCCAATTTATATAACTAATTATAGAAATTGCTATAAAAAAAACTAAAGACAACCATTAAAGTATTATTTTTTTCTCTTCATATTTAGAACTAAATTGACTCGTTCAATAAAGTTTGAGTTATCTGATTTCCATTGTAACTTTAACAAAGGTAAAGACTTGCGACTGGAATAGGACTTGACTTCATTTTTTGAAAACTTGTGACTCGACTGGGTCTCACGATGAAATACTTGCTACTTGATTTGGAGTCAATAGATGAGACTAGGGACTCAATATGGGCTCGAAAGAAGGTGCCCCGTAACCGAAGAAAATATTTAAGACCATGGATCTTTATTATAATGATGGACACGAAATAACTCAAAAGAAATCTTAGGATTCAAACTTGACTTGATAAAATATTCAAGGACTTGGACCTGGAAGCTAAGACTTAAGACTAGAAATGGGCTTACTCTGTTAATAATTTTTCTCAACTCTGATCTTTATTATACGAAAAATCATGTTACCGTTGAAACAAACCATCTAGGATAAGAAGATATATCATAAGGGTTATAAATAATTAAACAACGTTTTGGAATAATAATATGCCCTAAAGATAAATCCATTAAACTAATTGAATAATAAAAACTAATGGTTGGAGCAATATTCAAAATCATTGGGAAAAATAATTCGGAAAGTCTCACAGATCTTTAGATTTTCACACATTTATTCCTTATTGTTACATCAGGCACGCTTTATAAGACTTGTAATAACTCTTCATTGTTTTTGTTTTTTTTAAATTATGGTTTAAGATGGGAATTTTTGACGGACTTCAAAGGGGTGTCTTTTTGAATATTTCACTACTGAAGTTACATCTTTTTATATTCATTTTCCAGTATATATTTATGTTTTTCTACATTGTTTAATTGTATTCTCTAATTAAGTCAATTGGAGTGTTGTCAAGTTGTGGAGCAAGTAAAGTTTAAAAAACAAGAGTAAAAAACTAAGAAATAAAATACATATTAATTGATGCTAAGGGAAGCCACGGCAGATAAATACAACTTGCCCCAAGGGCCCAGCACTTTACCTGTACAACCTATGAGCTGGGGTGTATTTTGGAATATAAAAATGGTATATTGATGCCCAGGGAAGCGGTGGTGGAAAAATTTAGCTTGTCTGGGGGCCCAGCACGAACATTAATTAGGTAAGTTGGTTATAATAAACTTTAAGCCCCTTAAAAGATACTTTAATATTGCTTCCGCATTTAAATGGCTTGATAAAACATTTATCTACTTCAACAAAGAAGAATTAGCTCAATAACTTTTCAGTGACCTTAATCCAAAATGAAAAAGGCCGGACGAAATTATTGTGCTGCAATAAATTGTTCCAACAGTTGGAAAGCCAACCGTTTGCATTTCTTTACATTACTTCTTAACAATAACATCTACAAAAATGGATTCAGAATTCTCGTCGAGCCGATTTAACAGGAAGGTCGAGTGAGTCATACAACGTTAGTCTTAGAGTTTGTGATAAGCATTTTGAGGAATATATATTCATGAATGGTGCTTCAAAAGAAAAAAAAAAAAAAAGAAAAAAAGAAGAAGATTGATACCTAATGCCATTCCTACCATGTTCGATGTACCAAATCCTCCCCCCAAAGTAACTCCTTAACATCGTCTTTTTCTACGATTTATTCTAGAAAAGAGCCCAATTCATTTGACTTTACTTCAAAGATATTCAGCAAATAACTTTTTTTTGCAGATAACATTTGCATGGATGTCTCTACACCCTGTAAATCCGAAGACATTTCTCTAATGCTAAAACTCAGGCAATGCATCTATCTCAAAAATGGGACGATAAAAAGATTGCAGCAGGAAAATAGCCTAAACTCATACTTCTGACAAATGTGAAACACTTAATCTCTTCAATGCCGTCATACCTTTCTAAACTGCAACATCTCCTTATATCCATTCATCTCTGTGATGCAGTCAAAAAGATCAAATGCTCCTATACAAATAAATTCAAGACATTTGCTGGCATTGCCTACTACAAAAGTTCATCTTACTATAGATTTCTTTTGGCAAGGCTCAAATTACCTGCTGTTTCAACAATACAGGCCTGACTGTCAAAGTTCCACGTGAATGAGAGATTCTGTTCTAATTTGCTAAGGCTATTGGCATTGAGATGTAAAACTTTGAATGAAAATGATCGAGTGTGCGACTCAATTGTAGATGAGATATCATGGCAAAAATTTGTAGATTTTGACCCCATCCACGATGGGCTGCAGATAATCAAGCAATATAATATTTTGCTGGACATTGTTTAAGAAATCTCAACAAGTTACATGTTGTTTCTTGAGAGATATGCAGTTACCTAGGCACAAATATAACTGAGATTGAAACCACTGAAATGTTCTTGTAGATCAAAAGATATGATACAGACTCATCAACACTTTTCCGTGCAGGACCTGAGATGACAAAATATGTTAAGAACATTTTACTTGGGAGCAACTTCTGCTCCTTCCATCACTTATCATACAATGCGATTCTTAAGCGCCTAAAAAAATACTATTCTTAAGTATATATATATGCCCTCCAACATTATGCCAAGACTACGTTCGTGAAAAATTAGCTCTACATATTGTCCGTACTTTGCTGCACTATAAAGTCGTTTGGACAAATAACGAGCTAAAGAACATTATCAAAAAAAACCGCCAAAAGAAAGTAAAAATTATAAAATATTCGTAACTGTTGTCACATATTAACATCATGTCATAGAAATTTGCAATAAATATCCTTTTAGGTAATACTTTATGTCACTAGACCTCTATATGAATATGCTCTGTGTTATAGTTTTACTTTGTTTATTTATCAAAAATAATAAATTATGAAATAGCCATGACGTATGAAGTCAGATGAGTAAGTCGACAGCTGACAACAAAATACCTACATAGTTCATTTTTGGTTGGCGAGGTAACGCCGTCAAAGTTTTACCAAGGACATCACTACAAAAGAAACCCAACGTCTACATAAATATGAGAAAATATTGAAATATAGGTGTTTATAAACATATGTGTATAATTTTTGCAATTTCAAGATACATGTGCCAAATAGGCAGGTTAATATATTCAAATCTACAAAAACGTAAGGTAAGATTTTTTCAAAGGTATAATCCTACCTAACGCATCCGAATGGTGTGTAATTATAATTATAGTAATAATCATTTTGCACTGTCATTGTAATGACGGAAAAAGTTTTAATTCATCAAAAAAATTATGAGTTGTATATAATATGTATAGAAAAAAAACATCAATAGATAGAAAATACGTACATATTACTTACTTTAGAAAGTTTTGTTAATGTGTACAATATAAAAAGATTCCTTCAAATCCAAATATGTATTTTTGTTTGTACTGTAAGGATATGCCCGGGTAGAATTGACATGTTTGTAACGAAAAAACAAGGACAAGGAGAAGGCATAGGGTACTAGTGAATTAAAACCCTTCTCAATATCAGCTGTCTGTTATATGATTTTGGTGAGAGAATGAATAACTGTTATAAAGAGTAGAACCTTCTACATTTAAAATAGCATTAGTACAGGGAAAAATTATAATAATAATTAAATTAAAATTTTTATTATCTATTTTTAAAACAATTTAGACCAAAGATAGTCACTTCAAACGGAGAGAAATTAGCACCATGACTACCTATTAAGTAATGAACAAAAAATAAGAAAATGAAAACCCGGAACAACCAACAGTTTTTCCTTTTCTAATTTTTAAATATAGTTTTTTCACTATAACCATATCAACTGTAGTACTGGGAAATACCTCTGTACATGTACACGGAACATCAGTGTAAAAAATATCCTGTGTGGAAAAAGTTTAATAAAAAGTATTGGGATTTCGGTATTTGATCCCTTGATTTATTATTATAAGATTATTTTAGAATTTGTTCCTATTATGATAAATAACGTAAAAAACTAACTTTTTTGTTGCTTTCGTTATGAAATATTACGATGACAATGTATGAATATATATAGGTTATTTTTATTTTACAGAAGCTATTGGAGAATATCAATATAATGAAAAGTTTGTATAAGAGAGCATGCACAAACCACATGGCCCCTTTCTTGTTAAGTGTGGAACAGTAGTGTTGGTAGTTCTTTATATATATATATAATGGGGGCTAGCTTAGAACATTTTTATTTTGAAATTGAATACAAACCATAAATATTTTAAGAAGCGATAAAATCCCCTCACGGACGATCCTGGGTGGTACCAAGATGGCATTAATGACGTCACAGAGTACACAATAGAAAAATTAGAAAAAATAGGTAATAGATCGACCATTTTCAAAAAAAAAATCCTTATTCAATAAAAAAAAAAAATCCCAAAATCGGCCACTTTAAAATATTTTTTTTCTTTAAAAAAAAGTAGAATGCCCCGCATTTAAATTTTTCACGTATTTAGAAATAAGGTAAAAAAACCACGTGGGGGGGACGTAACAAAAAGAAAATAATTCCTGAGGAGTAAATTTCCTTTCTACTTCATACAAAATATCATTGATATATACGAATCCGGAAAGAAAATTGGCTTTTGCTCAGTCAAGACGAAAAGTAACCCCGTGGGATTTTTAGCACAGCTATAATTGTAAGTTTTTGTTTATTTCCATCGCCCTTCCCCCTAAAGCATGTTTTACTTCCCCCTAGTCACACCTGCTTGTTGCTGAGTCCACATGAGAGGGGGGGATGAAGAATTATGTAAATAAATAACTACGTGGTTATTTTGAATGCCCTTAATAGTTTAATCCAGTTTCAAATACAAATTAAGTGTTTATAATTTCAATGTAACATATTTTCCATGATTATTTTATTTCATTTTGATCAGTAGCTACAGTTGTATTACCTTTAGCTCATGTTTGAATAGAATAAAAATGCACAGGTATATGATTACTCAAATGTAACCTACGAATCAACATTTTATTCTACAGTGAGTTGTATTAAAAGAGTCTTGAAATCAGAAACCATACTATTAAGTGTCATTCATAAGTCACGTCGCTCTTTTTTCACATAATTCTAAGCCCTCTCCCAATTGTGCACTTACGTATTTTTGTTCTTCACTAGTCTTTTAAAACCAGGTTTTTTTTTATTCCTTGTAAAAATATTAATTCTCCCCATATTTAATTTAAGTACATTTTTAATGTAATGCTTTTTAGTAAATAATGTTAAATTTTATTTTTTAAACTGACCTTTATTTATATATGGCTAAACCTTTTAATGGTCTTTTAAAAAAGTTGTTTAATATAATTCATTTAATGACTCTTTTTTTTTTTAAATTCTATTTTTTTTAATCTCATGTTCCCTATGACGTCATTTATGGATTTTGAAGGTTATTCCAGTATATGTTGTTTTAACTTAACCCCCTCTCCCTTAATATCCACTTGTGGTTTCTTCATTAATTGATGTTATTTTCTACATTGTCATTAATACTAATCATAACATCCTTGGAATGAAAATACTATGTAGGATGGTAAATACAAAAAATATCACAAGTGTTTTAGTTCATATTTTATACACCTCTACGCAGAAATCAACGTGCATTAGTTACAAGAAACTTGGGGATTTTCCCCCGATTTAAGGTGCTATGGGTTGACCTTTTTAGAATGACTCATAAAACTAATTACTTACTAATGATCCAATACATCATATAAAATTCTAAAAAGTACTCGTATTTTTGAGTTCAAAGTCTTCGACATCCAGTCTCATGTCTTTCCTCACAAATCCAAGCAAATTTGATGTCCTTTAATGTTTAAATCAAGTTTTCAGAATCTTTTCGAGTCTAGGTCAAGTTCCTAATGATTTTTTGTTGATTTGAGTCTTCAGGCATTTTTTGAGTTCATTTATTACATCATTTGTAATAAATCAAAAGTAATGGCCTCAACCTGTCCTCAATTGTTAAGTAGCATGCATTATCAATATTTTGCTACTTATTCTGAATAAATGAATGTTAAGAAAGAGTGGGCATTAATGTTAAGCTTTTTTTCTCCCAACTGATATCCTTGAAATTATCCGTTCTACATTGTTAGCAATTTGAGCATAATAAAATGTATACAAATATACATTTAATGATTAATCTTGGATGAGCGTGATTTATAATTTAACAATTTAAATATTGTTTTCGAAAAGAAAAACTTACCGTTCATGACACTTCCTTTGATTAGCTGTTAACAGTTATAACAGAAGGGAAATAAACACAAGTCCCACTCCATATTAAGCATGGGCAAAGGTAAGAATTACTCCATATAAATTTTTCAATTCGACAAAGAGGCTTACATATATAATTCCCATTTTTGAGCACATTCACTTGTGGTTACACTTTATATTCAGATTGTATGTACTTCCTCAAGAATGAAAGAATAATGATAAAATCTTTTTTTTAAATCACTGTTCAGGTTGCCAACAACAACAACTCAAAAGCTAAAAAATGCTTAGAATTTACAACCCTGTGAACCTTTTCCTATTTACTATACTAACATCTAAGTATAACCCAGAGTGAGTGTCCTCATAAATAACGGAGAGCGACTTAATGATTTGTAAGAGCTCATAAGTAGAGTTGTGCAAAATATGATCTGCCTGTATGAAAGAATAAAATAAATCGAAAAATGAAATGGCTACCCTGGCAGCAATATACCTCCTGACTACTTTAAAGCCAACCAGAAAGTCAACAGCGACGTATACCACAAGGTCTTTAGGTATCATGTCTTACTAAGGTTGAAGAGCACGTTCCCAATGGACAATTATCTGTTTCCCCGGCACACATGTCCAAGAAGGTGCATAATTTATTCATGGAGAACATGGCTGCCTTCTGGCTGGCAGACTTCTGGACTTTTCGGTTTGGTGTGTCTTGTAGAGCAAGATGAACAAGACTTATCCTCCAAATGTCGATGTCCTGAAGGCCGTGATCGCGGAGGAGTGGAACAACTTGTCCTCGGACTTTATCAATGCCAGCTGTGCTTCTTTTCGTCTCGTATTGAAACCATCATTCAGAATGGAGGGGGACATATTGAATAAAAAGTATAGAAAATTGTTGAAAATTCAACTTTTAATTCAAAAGTTTACATTAAAAATGGCACAAAATAAAAATATGTAGATGTGAAAACGGCTTTTCAATTTTCTAATTTTTGAGCTCCTGTATAAATCTCCAAACATTCATCAAGTGTAACTATCTTTCTTTCATAAGCACACGCACTAGTGAATACTTTATAATGAGAAGTTCTCTCGTCAAGAATGACGAACCTTTTATATCATGACTACCCTCATTTTCGACAGACTGACTACTTCTGCAATCATAGTGAATGGTGGAACTGGTTGATTGTGAAAAAGTTAAATACTGCCACAAGACTTCCAAATCCTTTAATCCTTTTTTTCTTAAGATTTTCCCACCTTCTTAATTGATTGAGAAAAAATAGGCAAAGAAACGAAAAAGATAAATTTTCATTGAAACATCAAACGTTATACTCTGTCGGCCATGCAGGCAAAGAAATACCAATCATCATGGGCACTTTATTTCATAATTGTCTGATGATTTGATTATGTACCTAGTCACAGGAAATTTCAAATTGGACTAAATTATAAAGAGATTTGGACGTTATCGAATGATGGTATAGCAAATATTTCATCTTAATGAGACAACTTCTCTAACCAAAAAACCTCTTCGTTTTAGAGTTTTTTTAAAATATACCCAATTCCAATAACAGAGTTGTCCGGATTATTTGAAGAAGCCAATGAGTTAAAATGTGAAGGAGACCTTTGTTTTACTTTTTAGTATAGGTTTATAATGTGTTTTTAAAGTAGTATGAGATGTATTTCAGATGTCTCATATTTTTATAAAAAGTGTTGTTAATCAAAGTTATCTGTATATTCTTTCTTTTTGATTTACATTCACGAGGATTTAACTGATTTTCACATCCCTAGTCATTAGTGAAAATGGTTGACGAACTCTGAGTAAAATTGAGGATTGCCAACGGAGTAATTCCTTCCTTTCTCTTAGTATGATATGGAGTGGTATTTGTGTTTATTTTCTTCATCTCACAGACAATTTAATGAAACACCATGACAGCTAAGCTGCTCTCCTCCAAAAGATTTTTAAAATTGTCAGGGTTACCATGTTAATTTTCAGTTATTTTTTTACACACCAAAAATGCTTATAAATTAAACCACTACTTATATACAATAGCACAACATTTGAGGCTTTAAATCTTGTGCATTTTTCGGAAATATACATATGCAGGGTAGATTCTTAATTTAAATTATTACTTAAGAAGATAAAAAGGAATACACATTTATAGGATTTTATCTCATTTATACTCATATATTTTTTGATTAATAGACTTGATATTCATGTTTAAGTGTAATTATGAAACTTTCTTGAATTGCCCATAATAGTAGGCAATATACTTTTAATGAGCAAAAGAAATTGAATTTTTTAATGGTTATAAATTCAATGGATTTAATTTCCATGCATTTGCCAAAATATTTTTAAAGGGAGATGAATTTGAAAATATGCAATAAAGAACATTGTGTATCTTTAAAATATCAAACACTCCCATACATTTTCAACTGTCTGTTTTTACTTTTCTTTTCTTATTAGAGTCCTTAACGTTGATTGTTTAACTAGAATTATCTGTTATTAAGCTATGAACACTGAGCAGTTTCCTATTATGGAATGAAGAAAATTCCTACAGTTGGGAAGAACAGTAATGTAATTTACATTATAGTTGTGTAATATAATCAAAGTTGTTGTAAAAAAAAATCAACAATTATTGTCAACTTTTTTTGAGATATTGGTTAAAAACTAGTGTGGAAAATTTACATAAAAATGTACTTGTATAGGCGGCTATTGTACCTTAGAGTTGACTAAATTCACGTTCCTACTTAAAGAAAAAGAAGAAAGGTTGTTTGATATAATAAAAGTAACTATTTATTATTTAAAATCCTGAGAGAAAAAAATCAATCTATTAAATTGATGAATGTTTCGGTAAAATATTTCCATAAAGTTAACAGCTGAACATAATGGAAGAGTATTTTGCATACCTTGTTACCTTTATATTTTTCTTCCTCTATGATTGAAATATGTATGCTCTCTACTCTATCGAGACTGAAAGATAAACTTTGATGCATGTACAAATTTGTTAACAGTGATAACTTTTGTATTTTGTATCTTTTTTTTGAAAACTTTACCTGCTGATATCTCAAAAAAATATACAGTCAAACTTGTATTAAGCAGTGAGGCAAGGGAAACTAAAAAGGTGATTGCTTATTGCAGGCAACCTCTTACACCAAGCTTTTATTTAAATACGAATAAGATTCATATTTAAATAAATATGAGTCTGAATGTTTAATACAGTAAAGCAGTCGATGATTGTAAGCTTGTTAACATACTGAAATGTACTCTATTTTATCTTAACGTTGCATACAATTTACAATTGCACAAACCGAATAAAGAGAGATTTAATAACTTAACAATTCCATTAATATAACTTTATTAACTACATTTATTGTCTTAGCATCAATTCCTACTTACCACGATATATTTCCCCATCACGAAATTATTACATAACTCCCTATAGGTATTTCTAGTCCAAAAATAAACAAACTATGTATACTGGCATAAAATTATTGTACAGCAGTCGTACTAATGGAAGCGATTGGAGAATTGGTCATCTTTCTAAGAGCCTTGTATGACCTGTCAAAGCGGATAAAAAAGAGTAGAGTCAGTATTATCGAAGTTTTCATTGTACTTTTTTTCGAATAACTTAAGATTACTTTCACTTAACTCAACATATAGCTTTTGAAAAGCGTAAATTATTCCCCATTTTTGATCAGCTGAAGCAGCATGTTTAATGTTATAGCGATCTTTGGACATCACTGGATCTATAAGGCTAGAGTAACCTACAGACTCAGTATTAAGTGGAATAATTCCACATTTTCTTAATCGAGAAATCACACTATTCGGACGACTTTTGGCTTTCTCATGAGCCTCGTCAAAAACAGGATTCTTTTTCTTTGTCACTGTTAAATTATACTTGTTCTTAATTTTTTGAAGTGATTCATTCCAAATTGTTGCAGAGGGCCAAGGACACTTACATCGAGAGATTGAACTATTTTCAAAGTTTAAGGAGGGAAACAAAAAATAATAACATTATTGTCTCGGCAAAAATCTACAATTGCCATTTGCCATGTTAACATGAGCAGTATGGCTGTCCATGAATACGAAAATTGAAAATGGATTCCCTTTTCTTTTATAGATTTAATAAAGAGGTTGGAGAAAAATCTTCTACCAATATGTTATGTTCCGTCCATAAAAAATCCTTGAAATCAGAAAACTAGTTCTTAATTATTTCTTCAAACACTTGTTTTCTCAAATAATCTAAAGTCTCAGGCACCTTAGTAGCAATTTGAAGATGCTTATTCATAAATCCTCATGACCGACCCTCCCCCAGAGATGGTAATATCATTGTTTCAGATCCAGGCTAATTGCAGGCCAAAAATCAGGGCTCCAAAAGTGAGGACATTTTGTGGCCAAGACATCTTGCACTTTGTAGGCCAGTGTACTGTCTTGTTGGAAGCTGTAATTTCGTCCTTAAGCTACTCCATCCATCCAGGGAATGTAAATGAAAAGTGCAGAACCAGAACAAGTACACTGGTAATGCTTGATCCACACAAGGTCGCCACGGGCGAGCCAAAGCTTCCGACCCTGTCTCATTATAAATAATTGAATGTCATTAAATATAACATTCAGTTAATAAATAAAAACTATGGTTCTAACCCATCTAGTTTGTTCGTTATAAGTCTTTAAATATTTTCCAAATTTATCTGGACCACCCGGTATATAGATATATTGTAAGTTGAGTTATACTGATATCAAGCTGGAAAAGGTGGGTAATTAAAAAGGAAAAATACCAATGATGAAAATCCAATGAAAATGGGTATGTAAAAAAACCGAAATCCACATAGTAACCCTGACAATTTGAGGAATGTGTTGGAGGAGATCAACTACATTCAACTCTATTATCGATCCCCAATTCTCCTCTGATTCCAAGAAGGACTTACAATTATAACACTGCAACAAATTCTCAGGATCACCCTCCGTCTTTGATGATTTCACACGAAGGTTTAATCAGGTTTTGAATATAATTGAATTTATTTATGATAGGATGTTTACTACTCAGGAATTAAATAATAATGACAATCGCAAAGGGAAAGAAAATTCATTCTTCAGATTACCAATTTCATAAAAACGGGCCAACTAAAAGAATAACTGAATTTACATAACTGCCTATATATATTTAATATTATTTACTCACAATTTTTTCTCTCTTTTGAAATTGGGATGTGTTTTTTGGCAATACAAATTGAATTACTTTCTTAATTATTACATCATCTAATTATTGCTATATACCTATTTGTTTTTATTATTTCTCAATTACTAATTATTCAAAACAATTATAATATAACTTCTTACCTTAGAAAATATATGAAGAAATATATTTTTAAAAGCCCAAGGATGTTCAATGGAAATTTGGTGGCTCATCACCATAAAAGCATGCTATAACTATTTTTCACATCAAAATGGATTTTTTATGATATTTGTACTCCAGTATTAATTTTTGTCATGTTTAGCCACATTTAGTATCGTCTTTATTTCTTCAAGAAAATAAAAGATATGTTATAGTCAGACGAAACATTTCAAAAAATTGTTTCTTTTAGTATTTGTCTCATAATCGTAATGCAAAAACACTCAGTAAGAAATACATTTTTGCTAGTCACAGCTGACAAAATGAACACAGTGACATGATCTTCGAGTTTTAGCTTGTTTATTCCTCACGATATATTATTCAGTCACCTAAATGCGTTCTTATGTCGTAAAAGTCTTTTGCTAAATCTAAGCTTATTTCAAGGTTCTTAGTTATAGATTATAGTATTCTTAGACAAATTATCGTCCATTTCTTTGAATTATTCAAATTAGTCATTTGGAAACTATGGAAATTGCACTTATATGGATCCCTGTATGTTGAGACAAGTCAGCTATAATCGATTGATATTGCTCTCCTAAATGTGAATATGAAAATATGTATTAATGAAAACTAAGCCATTGCTTAAAAAATTAGCCTTTTTTTAAATTAAATTTTGATACTTTGGTACGTCATATTAACACCTTTATTATTCTCTATTTAAAATGATAACATGCACTCATAGAAAACGAAGCACCCAATATTTGTTCCCTTATCCCAGCACTTTTAATTCTAAATGAATCTCTAAGTACAGATTGCCCACGATAAATTGGAACTACTTTAAACTTCATCCTGATCCATAATGTAGATATTCGAGGTTAAACCATACTAATATAAAAGGTTGCATGAACAATGCACTATAACTTCCACCACAATTGTTTTGACAACAAACAATAGTCATCATGGAACAAACAAAGAGAGACGCCATCCTCGAATTGGCTCGCGTGGGACACAAGCACTCTGCAATCTACAAGCTTCTTAACTACCCAAAGACCACGGTGTATCGGATCTTCAATGCCTGGGAGGTTGCGGGGAAGGTCTGCCGCAAGACCCACAACATGAGAAGTGACCGAATCCGCACTCCCCGCTTCCTTGAAGGCCTCCGGAAGTCCATCAAGGCTTCGCCGGGGACTTCCTTGTTCAGGTTGGCCAAGAACCGTGGAGTGAGCAAGCAGCTGTTCTCCAAGACTGTGAATGAGGACCTCGGGTACAGGTCATACCAAATGGCCAAACAACACATCCTCACGGCATCCATGAAGGCCACCAGGCTCACCAACGGTAAGCGTCTCCTTAATGACCTGAAGAGCCATGGAGGAAGAATTATCTTCTTCTCCGACGAGAAGAACTGGACTGTCGACATAATCTATAACGTCCAGAATGACAGGTACCTTGCCAAGGAGAGAGAAGAGGTCCCTGCGGTTTTCACCACAAAGTTCCCGGCCTCCGTGATTACCCTGGGTGTCATCTGCAGCACGGGTGAGGTGATGCCTCCTTTCTTCTTCAATCCCAAGGAAAGGGTTAACGCGATAAGGTACTGCGAAGTCATGGAGGAGTTCGTCATCCCATGGATGAAGGATACGGCCGTTGGGAGGGAGTTCAATTTCCAACAAGACTCAGCGCCCGCACACATTGCCATGAGGACCACTAACCTCTTCAACTCCCACGACATCACTTTCTGGGATCGCAATACCTGGCCCTCCAACTCACCCGACCTCAATCCGTGTGATTACTACTGGTAGGGGAAGTTGGAGAGGGAGGTGTGCAAGGTCAGCCACAAGAGCATTGCGGCCCTGAAGGGCTCCATTACGAGGGAGTAGAATGCTGTCGATTCCGTGGAAGTTATCAGGGCATGCAAATCCTTTAGGGGCAGGATGGAGAAGATGGTGGCTGCTGAGGGAGGACATGTTGAATAAATTTATAGTTTAATATCATGTCTAACTTTTTCATATTAACAAATACACTCCAAATTCCATTTTTATAAAGCAGGTTGAATTTTAAGATAGTTCCAATTTATCGTAGACACCCTGTATAACGATCGTTTTCGACATTTGAATCAATTTAAAATCTCCCTACGTCAATGGATGAGTTTCTTCAAGACCCCTCATGATTGAATCGTTGTGTGCAAGATTACGCGATGGATATTTGGAAATGAATAAAGGAAAAAGTTAGACCTAAAGCTGTATTTGAATCCAACTTTTCTTAATTGAAGCCATTTCAGAGTTTTAATTAATAAGCGCTGGGATTAAGGAAACAAATTATACTTAAGTTAATCAATACAAAATTTGATATTCAATTCGGTTTATCCTTTATATTCAACAATAATTATAGGTTTAATATGAAATAAAAAATTAATTATATACATTCATAATTAATGGGGAAAAATAATTATAATCTTCAAGCTGAATATCAAATATACAAATTTTTAGCCGTACAATTTTGAAAGATAATTAGAAAAATTAATATTTAGAGATTATACAAATGTATTTTGAAAAACTAATACAATACATTAAAGGGTAATTGACATATATATTATTATGATGGGACTTGTTCATTCCTTAATTTCTACACAACATAAATTTATTTGTTTGAAAATAGCATATTTCATGTGGGTTATTCCACTCCAACAATTCAAAAATTTTAAGAAATATAACTACATATCTCAGGATCGGCTTATTATTTTTTTATGCAACATGTAGATTATACTGTTTCCAGTTTCTGTCAATGTATTTATTCAATTTTGAATTTCAATAATTGGTTGATACGTAAAGGAAATTTGAATACATTCGTATTTTCCTCTTAACAACCGGTTATAATTAATTACATAAAGGATTTACTGATAACTGAACTTGATGAGCATTAATTTGCAGAAGTACTTTACTACTTGAACGTTCTCATGTGATCTCAGCCGTTTTAGAGCCTATACAACCAAGTTTTATAACAATAAAAATACCTTTTCATTAATATTAAAGAAAATAATGAACTATTGAACGTCACAGAAGGACCGTTAAATAACAGGATTTAAACCTTATTGTTTATTAAAAATCTTATCCCTTAATGCCTAATTTGTTTATATATCAGACCCTAATATGTTTAAAAAATATCTTATTATATTGTTATACAAACTTAACTCCATTTGGTAGACAATAAATTAACTATGACAATGGATTAATAAGATAGTTTTTGCTAATTATCCTACTTTTGTCTTCTGTAATCGATAAAAAAAAAAAAAAAGATTGTACAAATAAAACTATTTCAGAGAAACTTTTTGTACCTGTTAGATTTATTTAATTCTAATCAGTATTTATCATTGGCATAGAGTAGTTTTGAGTACAAGTGATAAGTCTTTTTTCATTTTTTAAGCGATTTGATTAAATTTTATGAAGATTTATTGAAAGTTTGTCAATTTTATGTAGTAAAAATATTAATTATGACCCCCAAAAAAAAAAAGTGTTGTTGATTCAATAATGATGCAATATATGACGTCAGTGAAAACGCTCTAATTAATTAATGCCAAAGTTTTTACTTTATTTTAATAATCGGTCAACAATTAAAAGAAATGTAAATGTTTCAAAAACGCTAAAATGCCGTCTTCATATCTTACAAATCTTTAATCCAAATGAGCTCTGTCAATTTCAATATCTACGAAATACTATTGATCTACATTATCTTATATTGATCCAAATACAAAGAAAATGTTGTCCTCTATGTGACTAAATTGTGAAATTGTACTATTGAAATATTAAAATATTGTAAGTTTGAGGCCAATTTATCATAAATAAATTTTTGTCTAAAGTTGGCAAAATCGAATATATTTTCATGAAACAAAAGTTGTCGAAATTTGACTAGAGTCTCACTTCAACATCCACTACTACCTCAATTTTAATTCAATACTACTCAAAATTTGTCTGTAGATTATATAAAGCATTTTAATTCCGAAAATGTAAATTAAATGCATATAGAAGAAATGAATGCAGAGATACAGTCCCTCAAAAAGTAGCTTTCAATAATTTTCTACTCAAATATTCAAGGCCTAATTAAGACATGTGACATAGCAAAGCAGAAAATATGTTTCCATAAACACTTGTTTTAAACGTATCATCACATTAAGCGGCCATATCCAATTTTCAAATTTATAATTGTTACAGAATAGGAAATCTCTTTTAAGAAGTATATTTCAGTTGCCCTTGTCTGACCTCTTAATACCAGTTTTGAATGTAAATAGTTACACTATGGTACAAAAATAAGCATGGAAAATTAACCAGATGTGCACTTATTCAAGACAAAAATTAGCTAATTCTAAGATGCGTGGTTATATATTTTGTAATGTTTGGTCGTTTTGCCGTGAAATGTGTAGAAAGAGTGAATGAACAGTTTGAAACATTTAATAAAATGATTCGTTTTGACAACATTATTGAGAGAAATTTTAGAAAATAAAGTGGTTCTAGGACCCTTTTCCGAGTTTCATTTCGTTAAATTAACACTTTACAGAATCACTACTTTGCCCAACGGACACATTACTGATCGAAAACTTTGCTGAAAAAAATAATAAATATATTTGATAATGATTCATTTTGCAAAACTATGAAGTTATGATTTTTATTTTAAAAGATAAAATGTTTAATTATCGCAATGATTAATCTTGATTAATTAATAATGGATTCATTTTATTATGAAGAGTCTTCAACAATTGGATCGAACCACTATTTGAACCATTGTAACAAAAATCACGACAATCCGCCCAAAAATCACGATGATACCTCTCCGACAATAAAATATAAAGGGTATTTTGTTGTAAGCTGTCGATAATTGGATTTCTTGTGTGACTATTTTCGTATTCTTTTTGCAAGGACTTGTGCTCCTTGTATGGTATAAGTTTGGCTTGCAAAGGCACAGCTTGATAATTTTTAGTGTAGTAGACTATAATTAATAAATGGACAAGTAATCAGTGCAATAATTACATCCTATTGCAACATATATCATCATTAAATATATTCGGTATTTTTTTTGACAAAGCGGTCATTATGCAAAATGACATTCAGCAAAGTGGCTCCTGGCAAAAAAGTTTGACTGCACGCGAAATAAAATCTTTGAAATAACGATATAATCTATTTTGGAATTTTTTTTCTTTCAGTCTAATATTATTTTTTAGTTATGCGAGTATACTTTGCAGCATCTGGATGAAGAAGAGCTACCCCATTAAATCTTTTTGGAGACGCTTCAGCACTCTCATCCTTATTTTCAAAACTGCCTAAATATTGCGAATCAATTGAACACGAGCTATTTCGATGTGTCATTGAGATATCCGACATTGATGTTTCGCATCCATTTGTTGAAGAAATAAGTGAGGATAGACGAGTGTTTCTTCTACTTTCTCCATTATATTCTATATCGTTATCATCTATTACAACCCCCAGTTCAGGCATGAATGAAGTAAAACCATTTTCCTCGTTCCTTCTTCGTTGATCAGCCAAACTTCCATCTGAAAGAAAATGTTTAAACGGATTTATATTTATATTCTATTTGTTTTCTACAAGTTGCAATTTGTATTTAAGCAAATTGTACAAGTTTCAATTTCTTCGTCTTAAAATGCATTATTTGATTAAAACATTGGTCATTCTAACTACCTACAATTACTTAATACTATCATTTCCTTTTGATCTATTAAAATTACATGGTTAATATGTATTTATGAGCAATATATCTGTGGCTTTTGAACTTTTTAATGCTCTACATAATACTTATATTTTACTCATTTTTATATAGATAGTCAAAATTATCCAATTAATATATCGATCGTTTATGGTATATTAAATTATTGCATTATCCGCTTAGTTATTCCTTCATTTAAAGTTATTTAGGTTGCAATTTGTACACAACATATACATACATACCAAGGACAACTAAAGAGGGAAACTAAATATAACAAGAGAAGGGAAGAGTTATTAATACAAATAAATATGTATACGACGTATTTTTGTATGCCTATTGATATTTAATATTATCTAAAAACAATATCAGAAAATATAATTATACAATTAGTTAATATTATGGAGGCCATTAAAATATTTCGTTCATTTTGATGAAGAAGATAATTTCAAAGTTTTTTTTGTAGATGGGATATCGTGAATAATGCTTCTTTTATTATTTCATAAGTGACTATTACGATCGGAGGAAATTTTTTTCATAAAACAATTAAAAAATTTGTATGACATTGTATATATTTCTTTAATCGAATAATTACATTTCAAACATTTTATTTATCAAATATTGGTAGAATTGGTGATTCCATGTAATCTATTCCTATTTTGTCTTATGAAATTAACATTTCTAGACAACTAGAGCATTTTTTTCTTTGAATTAGAGTATGAAATATATCCACAGACAAAAAATACCAAATTTTTGCTGTTAAAATCTAAAGTATCTAAAAAAATATTAGAATCGCATAATATATCTGTCAAAAGTTCACATTCTGCTTTTATTTCTTCACAAATTTCTTTTATGGACAAGTTATTGTATTTTATTAAGTTATTAATACGAATGATTTTTTCAGATTCTATAATTTGACGAATGCCAATATAAAAATGACATACTGTTTTTCTTCTATATTGTCCAAAATGTGCTTCTGATGGATCCGACTGAACTTTTCCAGTAATAAAATATTCAATTTTTTTTTCTTCCAGCAAGTATATTGTTAATTCAGTGAGTGTCAAAGCACTATGTTCAAGGGCAAAACATGTTTCTTTTGAAAGATATGAAGATAAACCCTCTGTCGACCAATCTTTTATTCGTTAATCCTTTGATGGTATTTCTTAAAATATTCTATTGAAATTCTGGAGAAATTTTATTAACAGGAAGTAAAGCAATAATGTCTTCAAAAGGTGATGTAATACTTTTGATGGCTAATACAGTTTTCGTTATTTGTCCATTTTCGAGACCATAAATCTTTCCTCCGCTATATTCCACTCTTTGACTTGTATACACCAGAAATTATATAATAATAAATATTTAATATATATGTATACATTAGTATTCAAAGAATAAACATACCTTCATCTATCATAATATGAATATGTACTGTAGTGAAGTTAACGATTGAGTGCACATTTTTGAATAATAAAAGACACTGTCTAAGTCCAAGATCTACGGTCCTTTCCCCCGTGATTCTACGTAGATATGATATTGAGGAAAGACAAAACAATCTTGACGTAATCAATTCCCGATATAAAAAAAGGAGATAGCTTTTGCCAAATTGATGAAGTTCCAAGAAGAAATGAGGAATAGCGACGATTACTTGGGGTTTTGATTGCCAAGAGGATTTACTCTATAAAAAAGGATATCTGAAATTGCAGCTTTTCCTCATTCATGAATGATTGTTTATCCTCTAATTTATTTAAAATTGACCTTAGAACAATATGGTTGGGTGGAGGAGTTTCTTTCCAAGATTTTAAAAACGATTTAAAGTGGAAAAGACTTTACAAAGTTTTCATTCTTGACATCGGCGTTTGACTTCTTTGTTATTAATTTTGTTTCCTCCATATACTAAAGAAGAAGTAAGGTCGGATTTAATTACTAGGCTGGACAATATTTTGGGAATGTCTAGATCCTCATCTAAATAAATGAAGGCGAGAGTGTCCTTTTGATTTATAATTATAAATCCTGCGGGAATCACTTCATTTTGAATCTTTTTAAAACCTTCATCCAGAGTATTGAAATTATCTTTTCATCAAAAATTCTTGGTTTCCGTTTGTTTTGAAGTACTTGACTCCTTTGATGAAGAAGTACTAGATATTGAGCCATTATTTATTTTATGTGATATATATGAAGGAAAGTTTGAAAATATGTGGGGATAAGCATCTTTTTTTAAATGTTTCGAGACAAAGCTGTAGTATTTCTTTTCACCTTCCTTCCGAGTAGGAGAGTCTCAACTCTCTTTAATAAAATCTTCTTCATTAAAATGCTTAGAGCAAACGATGGAATATTTCGATGGCTTCTAACTTGATTGTCGGTGTACTCTTCAAATCCATATGTCTTTTCTTATGCAGGGTTTTCGTTTCGAATATAAAACTATATTTTTCCCCAATAATTTTTTTTCTTTAACTATCACATTTTCACCATTTTAGTTATTTAATTTTTATTTAAATAATTTAACTATAAATAAAAATGTGGCAATACACAGTAACCAATTTTAAACACAATCACAATGATTTATTAAATGAAAATGAGAATGCTATTCTTTCTAAGTAAAGTTCAAACTTAGATGATATCAACTTGTTTGGATTAAATTCTTATTCCCTCTGTTGGACGCGCTTTTGAAAAAATAAATGTTAGTGACTGTCCATCTCTGCAGTAGACTTTGATACATACAAAGAGCTCAATTTACGGAACTTTTTTAAACTGTTAGTTACGCAACCTTCTACTTTCTGACAAAAACCAAAAATAATACTTGGAATATTCTACTTTAAAAGACAAAATCCCTTTTAAAGATCAGTTTTTAATAGATGTTTATCTTGTAGCCACTTGTTTACTATTAATTGATAATAATCTTTATTGAAGAAAAATGACGTTAATACCGTCTAGTAATAATACCAAAGTAATTAAAGTAATTATCACATCACACGGTCTTGGCAGTGTTAATTAATTTATAAAAATAATGTACAATGTATATTTTTATCTTTAGACCTCAAAAGTTCTCTTTTTTTTACAATAAATAGATTTGGGGAAGCAGGATTGGAGATTGAACGGAAAAATGAACAGCGTTCACACTTTCCGTTCTTTTTTGAAGAAATGAACGGGAAAAAATGAACGCCGTTCATTTTTATTGTTACTAATTACTATTTTCCCGAAAGTTTTTTTTTTACAATTCTTTTTCTTGATTATGGGTATATTTATTATTAACCTTGAGGGTGCCCAAAATATAATAAATATATATTGAAAAATTATAGATCTAACTTAAGGTGTAAAATTATCAGTTTCTATGTAAATTGATTACTTTCTATGAAATGTCTCTCAACACATTATAAGCAAATCACTTGGCTATGCAAGTGTGTATGAAATAGGTTTTCTATTAGAGTATAATTTTCTCATACCCATTCATTTTTATTTTTAATACTTTAATAAAATTTTAATTTTATTAGAAACAGATGGGAAATCTAGTGTAAAATCAAACACATTCATGAGGATGCTTGTAAATATGTAAGGTAGGAATTTGTGTGCCGAAATTATTGGTCTCAGATTATGTATCACGGGGACAAGGATGTTTTGACCAAGTAAGGCGTAGTAAATAAGGTCTCAAATTTCTAAATAATGTAATATATTTACTTCCGATCTTATTTCTCTGGTTAATTAAAAGGCTGATTTTTTTTAAACAAGATCCCTAATTTCTCAAAAAAGTTGAGGTTACAGCAAAGTTTCCTCTTCAGTAATGATAATCATTGGTATTTACAGAAGTGCCTTATTTTCAGGGGATAGCTACAGTTTCAGGGAACATATATAAATTTAAAGTATCAAGTTTTCGACGTTATGAACAGGATCGTCGCCGTGGAGTCTCTAAAACGCAAATATATATATTTTGTAGGGAAAACCTATAACAAGGGTTTTATTTTATATTTTAATACAATTTATATTAAAATTTAGCAAAGTTTGTCCGTTTCTCTGACTGAAGGGGGCCCATTTTGACGAACTTGTGCTGCTAAATTTTAGCCCCTCATATTGAAAAGGAAAGGGAAGTACATATTTGATGCATCAACATAAAAACAAGCTTGAACAAAAATTAAAAAATAATAATTTATTTTTTTACATCCTATATACACACAACCCAATATTTAAAAGACATATAGGAGTCAGTTATATACATTATACTAAAATTTGTGGGATAAGTTAAAATCCCAGGATTTTAAATTATAGTTTTTAAACTTTTTTGATTTAAAAAAAACTTAAATTGGCCCCGACATGGTCCTTCAAATAAAATCTATCAATTTATCATTCTTTAATTACGAAAATCATTTTAGGGTACATAAAGTACAATTTGTGGCACACCCAAAAAGTTAATAAGAATAATTTTATGATTCAAATGTACAAAAATTTGTCAATGAATATAAGTTTAATCCCCACTCAATCTTGAGAAAATTCATTCTAGCTTATTTTTGTCTGGGACCCACAAATATAAATTTGAATAAATGACTTTATATGAAATTTGGGGAAGATTATGAGTTGCTAAAGCCCAGTACATCATATTAAATAAAATAGGGGAGTACTCGTTCATATTTATAATTTTAAAGCAAAGTTTATCAGAGCTTAATACTAATAACTCCTACCAATACAAGGTCATGGGCATCTCTAGCTATCTCTAGGTGCATGAGACTTCCATGACAAGGTACTCTCTCTAGTACACTTATATTCGCAAGATCTGACTTTACTGGATTTATTGCCATGTTGTAGGAATATTAGTTTTTATCGTTCCCACAAAACTTTATTCTTCCATGTTTTTTTTTCACACTTAAGTAATATTATAATACAGTATCGAATAAAATACAATGTAGATTTTAATAATATGTAATTTATTTAAAAAAAGTGAAGAAATAATATGACAGTAATAGTCTGCGAGTATATAAGATATAAATAGTGGTGGTATGAATGACTTATTTGGCTAACTAACAAATGATTTCGGGCCTTTTTTCTGTTTCATTTTGGAGGAAAGGTTGCATGATACAATAAAGATAACGACGTGATGACATAAGGCCTAACGTCATCTTCAATGTCTCATGTAACCAATATTCCAAAAAGAATTAGAAAATGTCCCCAAAATCATCTGGTAGTAAACCAAATAAGTCATACATACCAACGGTTATTTATCTCTTATGTACTCCCAGAGCTTTGTGCCAGACTATCACTATCATATTATTTCATCACAATTTTTAGAATGAATTACATTAATATATTTCGTAAAATTAAAATCCGACATAGTTTTTTTTCGGTACTGTATTATAATATTGCTTACTAATATTTTATCAAAAGAGTAGTTATACATTTGTATTTGTGTATGATAGCCAAAATTTCTTCATATAAATAATAAAATGACCAATATATATATAATATAAACGATAAGGGGTCAACAAGATTTTTTTCTCCCTTCGCAGAAATTATTTTGTTAATTCAGTTAAAATTGTGAATTCATGGTGCCTGGGTAGTTCGTTAGGGACCATAACTTATGATCTATAGCAGGCATGAACAACATCCATGATAAAGAGAGCCAATTTTTTCAGGTCTATCACCGGTGGGACACTTGCCCACGGACTTCAAATAACTTGATATAACAGACGCTACAAATGATTGGCAATAAGAACACATATATATGTAATGAAATCGGTATGTTTATGGCACAAACATACAACTATTTTCAACATATAAATGCATATTAACATATCCAGTTTCTGAACGTTTATTGGTTGAAGTAGAGTTAGCTCTTTGTAAGGTGTAAACCATTTTCAACAATTATTGAGTAATAACTCCATGGTGGTGAAGAATTGTCCCAGAAATGGTTAACAATTGACCTTTTCCTATATCTTTTCTTTATGAAAAGTTGCAAGATACAATTAAGCTAAATACGTGAATATCTTAAAGTAGATAAAACACAACATTTGTAATTTTTTAAATTCTTAAGATTTGAATATTTATTATCCGTGTGCCTTCCTAAGCCAAGCGGCCAAGTAAAAATCCTTGTCACCGTAATAAATTTTTTTTTTCTATGGGTTTCCCGAAAATTGTATGATTAATTATATCTAATTATAAACAAATGTAAAATTGACATTTGACTCCGAGGATTATCAAACAACACTATTTAAGAAAAAGAAAAACTGAGAGAAACAAACACTCATATTATTCAAATTGAGTAAACAAAACACACATTTCATCAGTAGAGTGAAAGATGTCAAATGTATCAGCACTGTTTTTAGCATTTTTGATAACTTTTCTTCCGTTCTATAATACTTCCATCATTGACTTATCAAAGTATTCATGGACTTTATCACAGGAATCATTGAATTTAAAGGTAGGAATATGTTATATATGTTGGTAAATTATAATCGCAGTTCCAACCTCTGCCTATATGACTCCACAATTATTTTCTGTGTTCAAGTTATCCGAAAATGTTCAATAGTAAATCTATTATTCAAAAAATACAATAAATAATAGAATATAGGTCAATGAGTTCGTGAGTAATGAACTATAAATATCAAATAATTGATATTAAAATAATGTAATTTGCGGAACTTTTCATACTTTTGTAACAATAAAACCTCATCAGAATTTTGTTAAATTTTATTTTTTTAAATAATTAATGATTTCAGTGCTCATTGCTCTATATTAAATTCTTATTTTTGTTTCTTTACTGCAAGCCACTTAAACAAATTACACAAAAATATCATGTCAAAAGGAAAATGCTCTATTTTCATTATATTGATACCATCTTCAAACGTCTCTTTGAGTTGAGGAGAAGATATAAAAAATATGTTTTCCATTTTTGAAAATTTGCTACTTCAACATTAATACAAGAGCCGTAGAGTTACAATAACAGTTTGCTCGGGAGTTTAAAGTGTAAGTCCTTGTTGGACTTGGAGTAGAATTGAGGATTGAGTAATTCGATCGTTTATACTTTATATCCTTACTATATAAGGAGTAAAACTTGTGTTTATTTCTTTCCTCTTCCCCCTATTTGCAGCTGATTTAATAAAACTTAATGACAGCTAAACTGTTTTCGTTTCAAACATTCTTCAAATTGCTAGGTGATCATGTTCATTTTCGGTATATTTTATGTACTACTGATTATAATAATTGATGCCAGGGTGCCCCAGTTTTTGCCTGAGCGTTTTTAAAAATTTAAATTTAATTTCGAATCTTTTCTTTTAAAGATAATTAAGTATGTATTTTTTAATTTTTTTTTCTCAAATGATATTTTTTCTGGCCCTAAAAAAAGGCTATATGCAATACAAATACAGTAACTAATACAATTTTGCTTACAATCTATCATAATCTAATATAATTAATATCCACCCATTTGATCCATTTTACTTTATCCTTGATTTAAGCAGACAAAGTTTCACCATGTCACAATATTTTATGAGCTTTTTTACGGACGTAATAAATTGCATCGAAATTGAAGGCAACGTTAACTTGGAAGCTCATATTTGCAAAGTTTATTACATAAAATGGACAAATTAATTTCAAATAAATCTTGATGAAACTTCATCATGTGGCTTTAAGAATAAAAAAAGACTTAACACCTGTATTGAATACTACTTTATGCCAATGATAAACAATGATATTAAAATTAAATCAAATTAATATGTAGTGAAAATCCCTAAAAATGGCAATATTTGTAGAAATAAAAAATATTTTTTGATCGATTAGGGACGATCAATGTTGGATAATTAGAGAAAAATATATTATTGTTTCCATTGTTATAGTTAACTTATTGTCCCCAATATAGAAATAAAATTGTAGAACGATGTAATCGCATAATTTTAACACATATTAGGGTCAGATGTATAGTAAATCTAGGGATTATAGGGATATATTTTTGATACATAGTTAGATTTAATTCTTTTTATTTGTTCGTCCCATTTCGATGTATAATAGTTCGCTATTTTCCATATATTGATATAAAACTTGATTATTCAAAGCCCCAAAATGACGGACGCTGATATCATATGAATATGTTCTAATTGACCATTATATAGTGTGAACTATATAAATCATTTGTTTATAGTTTATATCTATTCAGTGAAAAAACAATTTTTGAAAAGGATGAAAAATGTAACAGGATGCTCTATTTTCAATTTGCTCGATATTAGAACTTCTAATATATTTTTTTGATATAAAACAGTATCAGTTTTCAAAATAAAATAATATTTTTCATTAAAAAAATAAAGAGTCTTGCTGTAGTTTTATCTTCAACATCATAAGTAAAAGAAAGAAACATAATTAAAGAACATCCTCGGATGATTAATTTCCATTGACTGGAAGATCAAGATATCATACACAATTTTGCATCTTGTATGGGACTTTAAAAAGACTCAAAAATAATATATTCGGTTATATCTTTGATTTTCTCTTCTAAATGTTGTATAAACCTTACTTCTTATTGATTTTCTTAATACAATTGGTAGGTAAGTGCAAAAAGTAGAGAAGAATAACAGTTCTAAGATTATAAACGGAAAAAGGTTGATTTTATCTTTCTTTTTTTCTTTTCTTTTAATTCTTAAAGGTGTTAACATCTCGTTCTGAATGATAAATTCCACCTAAGTTAGTGTTATTTTAAATTTTTGAAGGCTGTTCAACATACCGGCAGGTCGTATTATTTTCAACTATAGCTATAGGTGTGTGTAAAATATCAAAGTGTAGAGGCACTTACAATTTTTATAATCGCCTATTAGGCACCTTTATGGAAGGGTGGCGACGGAACGACGTCTAGCACTAATAAAAACTGAATTTAGCTTATTCGTTTATTCTTTTTTATATTCATACTTCAAAGCAAAAATAATTGTAAGATACAAAAGTGGTCTAAAGTGTAAAATTATGTGATCTATAAGTTAAATCTTATTACATCTATAGTACATTGAAAACTAATATTACGATAAGTATAAGTCTAGTTATTTGTTCTTCAAAACATATTATTTAGTTTAATTTTCCTAATTTATATTTCAAATGCATTGTTTAAAAACTGTTGGAACTGTTCCTTGCTACGGGGATCATTGAAACATTTCAAGAGTTGTTTTCAAATATAGTTGGTAGAGAACTACTGACTAGTATAATCTATAAATAAATTCAAACAATAGCAAACACATTTTTGTATGTTGTGTCAAATTTTGCCTTTTGTTAGTCATAGCTCATAATCAAGAAGAGAATGAGTTACTAATGTTTCTGGTTTTCCTTTTATAATTGGTCTGACCTAACTAAAGTATCTAAAAATCCTTTGATAGTTTTCACATCTGTAGAACGGGCGACAATAAAGTAATGAACCTCTTCATTTGGTAAATTGCACCCTGGGCTTCTGGGATTTGTGCAGGATAACCGTGGAACCTAGAAAAAGGGTAAAAAGTAGGCCGCCACTTCAAAGCAACCCCCTATCGAATCGTCTATGCTTCAGGTCAATATATTGTAAAGTATAAACTTGGGGGTTCAAGGCAGATTAAAAAGAAAAACTGCACTTCAAGAACTATATAGGACTCTTCTTAATTTTTAATACTTTTTTACAATGGCAGCTTCGACGGCTGCTATTGATATTCAACGTGTTTTTTTTGTAGATGACAAAATTAAAGACGGATCCTTAAATGGGCAAGTCCTATCTGTCGATGATACAGATTCGTATATGAATAAATAAATACATATACTGCAATTGTGGAAATTTTTCTTAAATGACAATTTTTTTAATGGCAATTTTTCTAAGGGCGATTTTCCGATGGCAATATTCCTGTTTCAGTCTTCCTAGAACTCTTTAGAATATATACATATTCGAAGATAAGTTTTGTTCCTTATAGTCTCCGAAGAAGTAACTGATTTAATAAAACGTCATGACAGCTAAACCGTTTTCCGTTCAAACATTCTTCAAATTGTTAGGTGATCACGTTCATTTTCAGTATATTTTATACAGTACTGATTATAATAATTGAGGCCAGGTTGCCCCAGTTTTTGCCTGAGCGTTACTTGGGTAAAATAAAATGTGCAAGGCTATTTTTTTCTTTCATTTTTAAAAATTTGAATTTAATCTCGAATCTTATTTTTTTTAGATAATAAAGTATGTGTTTTTTAATTTTTTTTTCTTAAATGATATTTTTTCTGCCCCTAAAAACAGGCAAAATTAAAAAAAAAGTAAATTTTTTAAATTATATCTCCTACAAAGCAAATTACTATAGCAAAATATTGATATCTGTGTGTCTTACTTTTGGTCGTGCAGATTAATTTTTTATCCAAGAGTATCTAAATAGGAGTTTCTTATCATTTATGAAATATCAAGAACTTGAAAATAAAATTTTAAGATTAAATCAGAAAATGGAAAAACAATCTTAGGAATAATACTTGATTTGGGGTTTGGATTAAATAATTTAGAGTTAAAAACCAGAGTGCATGAATTGAACATCCTACGTCTTGATTATTTTTTTATTCATTATGATTTTTTGTACTGATATCTAATTCTTCAGCTTAATTGGATATTTTTTGAACTACTTTTTTAAAGACAAAAAAAAAAGTTTTTCAAACTAGGTCATAATGCACACCTTATAACTTTTATTTTTCTTTTGTTAGCAGTTTCCGAAAGCAATGTTTCATATCAGTATATTTAAAATCTTCATCGTAACATTTTGTGTAATTATTAGTGTTGAGGCATAATCAAAGATCGAATTTATTTTTTTATTTTTGTCTTTAGTTATTTTTTATCCATGTAAAGCGATATTTCGATCCAAACCGCGGTATCAAACCGTTAACTGATGTCTTGATAAAAAATTATGGAAATTCCTTTTTTTAATGATCATATTTTTATAATGACGTAGTGGATCTGCAAGTGCGGATTCCAGTATCATGTTGTTCCAATACTGTTTTAAATGAGTCAGTACTTACTATAGTACCTGTATACCCAACAACACCAATTAATCTCAAAGTTTGCAAAATTAAAATTTAAAACTTTTGACATTACTTTTTTTTATTACTTAAAATTTAATCCCTAATTTATCGTCAAAAGTAAAATGATATAAATTGGTGCTCTATTTTTATTTTTGATATATATCTTCTAGATTAATATTCTTTCTCAATTTGTAGGTTTCAAACCTTAAAATCCCATCAGGTGTTTATTCTGACTTGATTAAAGGAAACGTTCTTCCACACAATCAGAATTTATATTTTAGATTTAATGATGAAAAGTATCGATGGATTTCGTATACAAATTGGACCTATTCTGTAAGCATTAATCTGAGTACAGAAAGAAACTTTACAAATGTATTTTTGAATACTAAAGGTATGAAAATAATGATATATTAATTATTAACTCATAGATAAGTTTTGTAGGTATTGACACTGTATCAAATATTGTATGGAATAATCAAATCATTGGTACAACTCGTAATATGTTTAAGGAATATTATTTTCCAATTAGTAAAAAATACATAAAACATGGGGAAAACAACCTCGAAATTCAATTTGAGTCGCCTATAAAGTATAGTCAAAGAATGTCTGATAAATATTATTCAAAGTATGGCTACAAAGTCCTTCCTGAGTGTACACCACATGAATATCGAGGGGAATGTCATGTGAATTTTATTCGAAAGATGCAATCCTCATACGGGTATGATGTCAATAATCCTAACATTTAGGACAATTTCAAAGTAAAGTTTTTATTTACAGATGGGATTGGGGTCCAGCCTATCCTTCAATGGGTATTTGGAAGCCATTGTATTTGATATTATCAAACGATTACATAAGTATCAATTCCATCAAATGGAAAACGAGTTTGAAAAGAAATACGTGGAGAGTTAAAATTCAAACCATTATACTTACTCAATCTTCATATCTAACGGGAAAATTACAATTAAAAATGGCTGAGTTAGGAATTGCTAAGACCCTAGAGGTTGGTGGAAATACGGACTCATCCATATTTGAAGGTATCCAAACAGCGGTTTATTATATTAAGGAATATAAAATATACGTTTTTGAAATAAAATAAATTTATTTTGTAATAAAAAGGTTTGAGCGAGCTTAAAATCAACACCACAATGGAATTTGATGAAAAATCAGTTCAAATGTGGTGGCCTAATGGTTATGGCCAACAAAAATTATATAACTTTTGTGTCACATTCTTTTCAAACACTTCAAAAGTTTCGAAAGAGATAGATGTTGCCTTTAGGTAGATATTATTTTAATACATATTTATATCAATATATGACTATATAATTCTATAGATCCGTCAAATTAGTTCAAGAGGCTATAACCCCCAAAGGGCTTTCATTTATGTTCCAAGTCAATGGTCAAAATATATTTGCTAAAGGGTCAAATTGGATTCCATCGCATATTTTACCTGGTTCGAATTTGCTCTTCTTATATTGTACTTTTAAATAGTATGTATAATATTCATTTTATTTACAGAGAACCTTGAACAGGATCGAATAATTCATCTTCTTGAAGGAGTTAAAAAGGCTAATATGAACATGTTACGTGTTTGGGGAGGTATACATAAAAATGTGCATGGCTATATTACAGCCCCTTTCACTATAAATTGCAAATATCCTAGGTGGGGTTTATGAATCGGATAGATTTTATAAATTGGCGGATAGTCTGGGTATCCTGATATGGCAGGACTTTATGTTTGCTTGCTCTTTGTATCCTTCTGATAAGGATTTTCTTATTGATGTCAAAGAAGAAGTAATTCAACAGGTGAAATGAATTTATAATTTAAAACAATTGTCATAATTATAATGATGTATTTTCTCATGACATAAATAATTATGGTGCCCGATAACTTTGCCTTAAAGTCATTTTGTCTCAAGGATATTTCTCCTTTATATATAAATAAATGAGGTTTATAAGTCGTTATTTTTTATTTTTGGATAGAGTTGATGTTTCCTTTGAGTCGTTTCTAGTATGAATGATCCATCATCTCTAATGATAATTACTAACAGAGAAGTAATTAGTAATTATTCTATTCCAATCGTGGCCGTGTTTATTTATTTTTGTTTTTCTTCTTATACTAATTGTATTACTTACTTTGTCTATGATTCGAATTCACTTGATAGTTAGATTTTTTTGGTGTATGTATTGAAATTTTAAATCATGATGTGTTTTATATTATACTACTTACATATTTTGATTAAAAATTCCAAAGGAACATAAATTTAACCCAAATAGCAAAAATGACCAATAAATCTCATTTATTTATATATTAAGGCGAAATATCTTTGAGCCAAAATGGCTTAAGGGAAAATATCCTAAGGTCGAATTTTTTATGGCAAAATACTTAAAGACAAAATTACCGTGTGCCATTCATTATATTTTAAATATTTTGTTTCAATGTTCAAGGTCCGACGACTTCAATACCATGCCTCAATTGCTATTTGGGCAGGTAACAACGAAAATGAGGCTGCTCTTTCAGGAAATTGGTATAATACTCTTTCAAATTTCAGTATATTCAAAGACGACTATAATAAGCTATATGGTCAAACAATTCAAAATACTGTTCATATTGAAGATTTCTCAAGACCTTTTGTAGTAAGGGACCTTGTTCAAATATATTTTATGCACATATTGATAAATAATTTTAAAATTCTATGATCCTTTGGACCCATGTAGAAATCTAGTCCTTCGAATGGTGATGGACCATCTAGTCTTGAGAAAGACTCTGTCTCACCATATAACTCCATTTATGGTGATACTCATTTCTATGACTATTACTCGCGATTTTGGGATTCAAAATCATATCCGAGTACGAGGTTTGCCTCTGAATATGGGTTTCAATCTGTGTCTTCTTTAGAGGATTTGAATAAAGTAACTGAACCGGACACTGATTTAAAAAATGTGAATTCTAATTTTTTCGTGAGTCGAGAACATCATCTTGGAGGTTTAATACAACTTAAAAGTCAAATAGAGTCTTATTTGGGCTTGGAGGAGTCCCAACTCAAGAATCGACATGGTGTTGAAAGGTTTATTTACTTTAGTCAGGTATTTATACTCTAAAAATATATACTAAAAGCATTACTAGGGTTGGGAATTTTGTTAAAGTTTATTGAACACGCCTGCAATTGCTACCTGCATCCTCTGTTTCATTCGAGGAGCAACTCGTTATTGAGAATAAATAATAAAGACTTGTGATGGAATGGATACTCGTACTTGTAGCAACTGCTCTTTTTTATTTCTTTTTAAACTAAATTTTTTTCCCTCAACAAAAATCATACAATGTTAAGTATTTGTGAATGTAGGCCAAGATACATGGGCAAGAGCGCGCTCGGGATTTTAGAAACAAAAAAAAAAGAAGTTCTTTCTATATAAAAAATCTGTTCAGGTTGCAATTACAAAAAATCTTAAGCTCGTCTAACGTCATATTATCTACAACTCTACTAATGCTTTGCTTACAATACATTTTGAAATAATAATAATATATAATAACAATATGTTGATTTAGATATATCAAGCAATTGGTTTAAAAGTTGAAACTGAGCATTATTTACGGAGTAAATATACATACGATGAATCTACAAGCGAAGGTTACTCAAAATTACGTAACATAGTATTAGGAAGTATCAATTTACTTTTTTATGTTACAGGATTCACAATGGGTGCTCTTTATTGGCAATTAAATGATATATGGCCTGGAATCTCCTGGTCAACAATTAATTATGAAGGTTTGCTACTAAAATATACAAATTTACTACATATAAACAAATAAAACCAATATATCAGGGTCTTGGAAGATGGGACATTACTACATAAAAAAAACATTTGGATCACCCCTGGTATCCCCGTTATTAGAAGAAAATCAAATTAAATTGTTTATTATGGATGAAAAAAACATTTTGGAACCACTAAAGTCCATTATTCAAGTGATTGTTCAACGCTGGGATTCATTCCAAGTTAATAAAATTCAAATTCCGGGTAATTGAGGGATATATTTATACCTAAAAATATAAAAAGTAGTTGATTATGTGTTCCAAGAGTATAACTAAGGCCCCGTCCAAACGGCAACGTTTTAATACGATGCTTTTTTTCATATTGAAAACATTCTAAAATTTTATGTCCACACGATAAATAAATTTGCTTAATCCGAGTCGGTTATGAATGTTGATGCATCTAATGATAATCTTATTATTAATTAGTATAGAAGAGAAAATGAGCACATTTAGCTTGTAAAAATTAGTTCTTTTAAGTAAAACGGAACGCTGACCTCTTGTGGTTACAAGCCCTAACCGTATAAATATTTCGCATTTTTCCACAGAAAACGTTTCTGTGTTATATATGGGTGTATTTTAGTTTTTGGTTCATAATTCTTAAATTTTTAATTTTTAAAAGTTAAATTTTCTATTTATCCACGTAAATGTAGTCTTAACTATGGTTTATCACATGTAAAAGTTTTGTTAAATTTATTGAAGTTATTGAATTGGAGCAATATATGCATAAAAAATATTTACGGAAAAGAATCATCAAATTAAAAAATATACTATATTTAAAAAAAAAAAAAAGAATGATTTTTACATTAAAAAAGCAAATACATAACACATATCATAAACATTTTAATTTTTGAAAATTCTTAGAATTCCACAATTAAATTTTTTCTTATCGAATCCTGTTTTGAGAATTTTTGTTTTGAATTTTTACGATCTTTGTAGGATAGATCCAACTTTTGAGAATGAAAACAATTAATAATCCAAATAAAATTAATTTATTCTTTGTAAAATTTTAAGTTTATTTTAAATACGCGTTTATGTTTTACATGTAATCATCCAATCATTAATGCAATTTAAAAGTTAAGAAACAACAACATTTTAAAGAAATTGGTTTGAAAATTAATAATTTTTTTAATTTTTTTTGGCCAAATAAATTTATTTGAAGCATGAACAATGAGGGTGTAATTTAGAAAATGTATTTGTTTCTTAAAGGAATGGTTCAGCTGTAATATCAAATTGAATTTAATTATATTAAGGAAAGAATCAATATAAGATCGATAAAATAATTATAAAAACTACATTGTTTATATATTTGGATTTATTTATTTCATTTTATACAATATAATTTATTAACAAATTTTAAAAAAAATCAGCACTTGCAGCTGAACTTGACTTTTTCAAACCAAATACTCTTCTGTAAATAAAACCTTTAAATGACATTTTCGGAGGATTGCATGATCGCATATAAAGTACCGGGTGAGGCGAAAATATTTTTACAATTCGTTTTTGCTACGTAAATCAAGGATTTTGTGAATGGGGTAAAATTGGTCCGGTGAAATACTAAAAAACAAAAAAAAACAATAGATCTTTCTAAGTGTCGAGAAAATGCTATCTGATCGTGACTAACGAATTTTGGCCGCGCACTTTTGGACATTGGCAAGAAACCATCGAGGATAAGTTGTTACCATGGGTCCAGACCAACTACCCGGGCATGAACGTAGTATTGTAGCAGGATGGTGCACCTGCACAAACTTGCAAAAAGGCCCAGAAGTGGTTGGAGGACAAATTGCTTATGTGGCCAAATAAAATGTGGCCCCCTACTCACCAGATATCAATGTATTGAACTTCAAATTTTGGGTGTATTTTAAGTCCAAAGCCTGCACCGTCCGTCACCCAAATATCAACAACCTCAAGGACACCGTCAATTAGCACTTGGATGCCATGTGTGAGGACAAAATATGCAATGGGTGCAAGGCCTTCTATGGCCGCCTGTAAGCCATCATTGCTAAAAAGGGGGTTTACATCGATGATTAGGGTAGTCAAGACATCATATAGGTTATTTTTATTTTATTGACATACCCTCTTACAACTGGTTGCTGAAATACATATTGATAAAGTTCTAGATTGAAAGTGTAAAGATTTTTTCGCTGCACCCAGTATAACTATATATAATAATTAATTTAAAATTTTACCAAATATATATTAATTTTTCTCTGAATTTTTATAATTTTCCGTTACAATTTTTTTAAAAAGTTTTACATTTTTTTAGTGCTACACAAAAAAGTGTTGCTCACTAGTTAGACCCCGGGGTGGGATCAAATGGTTGTACCTGCCAGTTTTTTTTTCTTCGCTTTAAATTTTAAAGATTATATTTCAATTTTAAATTAATGCTTCCAAGAGAAATTATTAGGTAAGGCACGTTTTGCTGACAAGCAGACATGAAACATTTGAAAAGTTTACCCAATTTTTTGATAGAAACCTTCAATCGTATAAGTACACCTGTTTGACTCCACTCTACCCTATAGCTTTAATGCAAAGTAGCGAAACGCTAGGATTATCCTGAAGAAATACATGCTTTTAGTGTGACCTTTTTTTCAATACAAGTTGTTTGTTCTTATCCCATATGCTGTATACAAATTTTTCTTCCCATCGCTGAATTTACCTTGTTAATTCAGTTATATGTATGAATTCATGTAGGCTGCATAGTTAATTATGGAATAATATTCAAACATACTTGATTCCCTAACAGACAAAACAAGTATGGCTACGACTATTACCTTTTACAACTATTGATCACGTGGTCTTGGTTTTGCGAATTTATTCTAAAGCTTTACTCCTACTCTTTTTACATTATCTAATAATATAAAAATATGAAAAAGTAGAATAGAAATATATAATATTTGTGCAAAGAAGGAGTGACATATAATTAATCTTTCACTTTCTTTCAGTAAAAACCCGGATTTATGAAGTCAAAACATTCGATTTGGATCATCTTTTGAGTCTAGGGAATTGTGGAGAGAGTGGAATATTTAGATTGAACTACTGTTATATTGGGTAAGGTTCTAAGATATTTTGCCGAAATCAATTACACCAAATGACAATTTATCGATATAAATTTCAGCAAATGACAATGCCTCGATAAAAATTTCAAAAATTTATGAACATTTATGTTTAATAACATTTAATACCAGTAGAAACCTGGAACTAGACGCTAATTCGTTCCTCAAGAAGCGTTTTGAAGCGATATAGTCAAGTAATGAGTGCTGTTCGTGCTTTCTATTCATTTTTGAACGGAAACAAATTGAACAATATTAGTTTATTAGTGTTGTTCGACGAAATTGTGTGTGCGTCAAATTCTCAGCATTTAAAAAAGAGTCATCTCAAACTAGTTGGCAATTTTTGTTGGTGCAATTTGAATAGTATTTTTGTAAAACTTGGTTGTTTAAAACACCAAAATGGACGACATTATCAGTGATGACGTCACATAAAAACGCTTCATAGATACAACTTTTAGAAATAATATTCATATTAAGAAAATAAATATTTTCTAAAACTACCTACATTATTTCCCATGTTCCATGCGACGTCATTTATGCTATGTTGCCATGTTATTCAAGTCCAAGTAGTTTTAAGTTAATTCACCTCCCTCTTCAACGAGGATAAACGTAGTTTTAGGCCGGATATCCCACTTCATACGTTGAAACGTTGTTTGCAAATGCCCCTTAATTGTTCCCTATTTTTCTTAGTATTAATGAAAAAAGGGGGGTTTTATTGTTATAAAACTTATAAGCATAAAAAATGGCTGATATTAATAGTGCTGGCGTCACATGAAAATGCTCTATACATTAATTAATTAATTTTTTCAAGGTCTTAAATGCACATATTGTATTTATATACATTAGAAAAAAATTATGATTATAATCAATGTTTACTTTATACTTTATCTGGAATAATTTAACATAATAATATAATCAATTATCACATCCTTTCAAATATATATATAGTATATATTTAATTTTAACATTAACTCTCTTATAGTCATCATTAAATACGATTGTATATTTTTTTTTTTGTATAATAAATCACATTTAAGTTGTATATAATGATATAATCGATTCTTAAAAAATTGAGTTTTAAATATAAATTATTGATTTGAGTCGAGTTCGATTTTTGAACATTGAGTCAAGTCGAGTATGAGTTCGAATAAAGGCACCAGGAAAATAAAAAAAATATTTCTTATTGAATTGATAAAATCTAAGTTCAATAGTTCAGTCAGTTTGACTACTTCATTTGGGTTGTAGTATGGCATTGGGTATGATCAAACAAAAAAATAGATATTATCTGCAAAATTGATGTGAAAGTCTGTAGCTTGTTGTTTAAACTAGTAATTAAAAAATAAATAAATTGGTGCATGTGGAACCTAATTTTTATAGTGTCATATATGTGAAAAACATACCTTTATCTGTATTTTATATTTAATAATATTATGGAACAACGTAGCCCTCGGGAAAAATTATTCTCTTGAACACAATATGTTCACGTCTAGGTCGTTCCTAGAATAGGAAATTATACTTCATGTATATTTACTTTAAAGACAATTCCTAGATCAAGATGAAGTAAATATTAAACTATAACTTAAATTCAATCAGTCCAACTCCATCTGACCAATTAAAAGAACGTTAAAAAAATAAATATATATATTATGATTAATAGAGATTTATTAATTTTCCTGCAAGAAGGTGCCACACTCTGTATCATATTTACAAACTTATATAAATAATCAACTATCATACTTTATTACACTAATCAACAAAAGTTCAACTTTTTTTTACCTTTGATCGAGATTGTGTGTTCTTAATTTCTTTTACTCCTAAAAACATGACTTTTATAACACAATTTTTTGCATTTTGTGGCAAGGAGAGACAAAATATTGTTTTCGCATCACCTACATGATTTAGCGTATTTTTGGCCTTAAAATGATCTAAATTAAAAACAAAAACATACAATTTAGTTTGTAGTTACATATTTCCATATTAAAAAAATCTTATAAATATTTTTCTGAATCGGGGAAAATGTTTTGTCAGTACAAAAAAAATTGTTGTAATGTAAAAACATACAACTTGATTAAAAAAAAAGGAACGCCTTAAAAAAGTTATTATTTTAAAAGTTATATAAGATTTGTTGCTAAAAAATAAAAAGGCTTCTTTAAAAAAAATATTTATTTACATTTTAGGAGTATTATTTCAAAAAGTTGTATTTATATAATAGCAACTGAAAGCTAAAAATGAGGGGAACATTTTTTTTATAAAATTGACAAAGCTGAAAAATTAAGTGCTAATTACATCAAAGAAAAATCTCCCCTTCAAAATGAAAACCAAATTTATAAGGAATTAGTCCATAAAAATGTAGAAATAACTACAGATGAGATTAATTTATACTCGAATATTTCGAGTTTTAATGATTTGAGTTTGAATTTAGTCGAGTTTTCAAAATAATATTTCGAAAGAATTTATGTAATTTTCAGAGTTTTTTTTAGCTCCCAATTATAGTTCTACATAATCGTTATTATATTGAAAAATAGGTTTACTCTCATTCAAGATGATAATATTTTGTCCTCAAATGGCGTGCATACCATTCCTAAACAACTCATCGGTTTAAGCAGCAATCCTATGCTTTCTATAGAAAATATAAGATCTAATATTACGGATTTGAGAATTGTGGAAATGACGATTAAGTCCAAAGCTCCCAGCATATTTGTCTTCCTTACAGCTAAAGGTATATGTACAGGGTGTTGCTGATAGGTCAGTAAAAAATTTAAAGTCTTTTAGATAAAACCAACTACAATTAGAACACTTTAATTTTATTACTGATTACTTATAACATTCATTTACAAAGTTAAAGTCCAAATGGTTTAGATCTGGTCAGTTTGGGGCCCAGAAATTGTAACATTAAATTACAACTCTGGTTGTGTGAATAAGTGCACTCCCATGTTAAAAGGTGAAAGACCTCCCATTGGCAATGGTATTTATCCAGGGATTTACAATGAACTTTACGATGACAAATTAGACAGCAGCCCTTTTGAAGAAGTTCGATTATTGCACTTCTTTTGCCTTGTTCCACCATTGATATATACTTTTGATGGAATAGTAGTAGTTTGAATTACGCAACCTCTCCGTTGTTTTAAATCTAGAATGATAAATGTGCGTGTGAAGGATCTGAAAGGCTTTAAATTTGGTGCAAATATATCTGCAACATCCTCTAAATTTGTATTTTATTCAATATAATTAATAAATTTTTTTCCTATCTAGGTTTTCAAGGAGAATTCTCTGATAATGGATTCTTTGTAATGGAAAAAGAAATGTATATTACGTTTGTAGGTCGAAAAGCAATTCTTAACTTGGTGGAATTTGAAAATTCACTCTTAATACAACATTACAAAAAATGAATAAATAATACCAATAAGTTTGACAGACTGATAAATCATGTTTTTTAATTTATTATAGGTATCTATTCTAATTTCAAATAACTAAATTGAAGGAAAAAATATGCATAAACCACTTTATCATTTATTACTTTTCCGTATATTTAACCCATTGAGGATACCTCAAAAAGAGGATATCATATTGCATAGTACTTAGTTAGTTTGAAACTTATATTAAATATATTTGACATAGAATCTGATCTTATCTATGACGTGGGAGTAAAAACATTTGAAATGTAATATGATCTAATTTTAATACTTATAATATAAACTAGGTTTCAAATTTATGTTCTGTTTTAAAGTAGTAGTATTTTACCAGAATTTAGGGTGCCATGAAGAGGGATTGAATTTTGGTCTAGTGAATTATTTTTGGGGTCATGATTGTATTAAATAATTGAATTTGGGTAATAGAGGTCCCTATAAGGACAAGATTAAGATATAATTATGGAAATCAAATATTGATTATGTTATTTTACTTAAAATAACCTACATATAAACCAAATATTTCATAAAAAATCAACTTTAACTCGTTTTGATGTGTACCTTTAAAAGTAAAAAAAAAAGGATTTTATTTCAAGGATTAGGTACTTTCGCCTTATAGTATTATAACAGAGGTAATTTTTTCTTATACCATTTTAATCAAAAATAACTAAAATACTAATAATTATGTGCTTATTGCATAGCATAAATTGAGATTTAGTTTCCAGAGTTTTCAATATGGTGTTTGATAATGAGGGATGTATTTATTTTTTATAATAATTACATTTTATATGCAAATATTGTATGTAAGAAAAACTGGGGGATGTAAAGGACAAATACTTTTTTTTTTATTACGGTAGGGCAACCCTTGAGAATGGACTGTAATTAATATACTGATACACACTTCAGTGGTTTAATGTTGAAAAATAAATAAATATATATTTTATTAATGTAGATGATTACTCAAAAGAAATAAATAGTTTCAAAGCGTACTGTTATTTCATTATTAAAAATATTATAATTTCTTTTTTATTCTAGAATTGTTTTAACATTTTGAGTCGACAAAAACGGCAGGTTATTTCCTTTACAACTCTTGCTATTACTATATTTTAATGTTTCTTTTATAAGTCAGATAAAGTCAAATAATACGTGGAGTAAAAAATTCCGAGCGTTTCTTCATTTTGTTTTGACAACAAAATGAACATAGTTAGGATTATCCATTTTATATGGTTCCAAAACATTTTCTGGCTAATTTTCAGTTCCCGAGCAATGAAATAAGGGCTCACAATCCGTTTAAACTCAACGATTCTCAATATTTTATCGACATTTTTACCAGAATTGTTGGAACCACCGATTTGATGTTGCATTCGATACTGTATTGTATTGTATAGTGATACAATAACACTGTAACACACACAACTGGCTTCACCAAACACAAAACTGTAAGTGATCTTTTTAAGTGTACGCTTTACCTTTGAACATACATTAAGTTTTTTTTTATGCAATATATTAATCCTGAGATATAGTTCACTAAAGACATCCAGTGAAAAACGCTCAGAATTTATTCTTAACCTAATATAGATAAATATTATTGTATTAAAATTACTCCATTTTTGTTGTATAAAAATAAGAAACTGAAAATTACTCTCCGTCTGTTATGAGCACACGGACTCGTACACTTTATACTTAGCTGTTATCTGTACAATAATGAAATAATAATAATAATAGCTTTAAAAAAAAAAAACACTGCTCAGGTTGCCAACAACAAAAAAAACTATAATGCTATCAAACTAACGCATTTAGACTTCAAGTGAATAATTTTTTCTGAGCGTGTTGTTTACTCAACTATATTGCTCTTCCTATATACTTAATACTAGATCAAACCTAGTTCCTGAAAAATACATTTTTAAGTAATACTATTTACTTTTCATTTTTGTTTATTTGATTGTAATAAATATTTTCAATTCTATATATCAAACTATAAAGTCCTATTAATCATAGATATATGGATCTTTTATTATGTTCTCGTATATGATGAATTTTATTTTTTTCATTTAGCTTCATTCTTAGTATTTAGATGTTGTTTGAGATGGTTGAACCCTTTCTCGATTTAAAAAACTAGTTTATATTAGTAAGTTTTAAGAAAATAAAGAAATGAAAATGGTGTAAGTATGTTGAATATAATAATGTGAAAATATGAATTCAAAATAGTAGGAAAATAAAAACAAAGTAATTTCCTATTTCCCGCCTTTTAAAAAAAACTAAATATATCTTGTTTATTATCGATCTCCTCAGATCATACGATAAGACGTTGTAAAGCTGTGAATGTATACTACAAATATTTTTTGGGGAGTATTGCACTTCCGAATTCATTCATGAATTATCATGTATCGTCTATGGAGGTCTCAATGGAAGAAATTCGGCATATTTTATATTTTTACTATCTGGAAGGGAAAAACAAATCGAAAGCGACCAAGAAAATTTGCAATGTATATATGTCCAATACTCATTCGGTTCGTGTTGTTATTCTCTACTGCGAACAGCTCGACCGTTTGAACCTGTCTATCCAACTAAAGCTCCACGAGCTCGGATGGGAAGTTCTTATGGATCCACTCTACAGTCCGAACTTGGCCCCAAGTGACTACCATCTGTTCTGGTATATGGCTAACATACTTTGGGGTACAAATTTGGCATCAATAGAGGCCTGAGGAAAATTGGTTGTCCGAGTTTTTTGCCAATAGGGGCAAGGACTTCTACGCGAAGGGAAGTTGGATTATATTATACCAAAATAAAGTCTTGAGAAAAAAAGTATATGAGTATAACTTTTCGAAATATTTTCTTATTTTTTACCTCACAAAAAATCAGTCCTATAAAGAAAAAAAAGATCTTATATTATACGTGACATTTTGTAAGTCATTAAATATATCGAAATGTACTAAAAAGGAATATATCGATTGGAGTTGTAAATAGATGAGGGAAAGAGAGTTAAAGATACTTAGAAACAAGTTTCATGTTATCCATTTTGTGTGAAAGGTTTTTTTGAATATTGTCACAAATGGCTGTGCTATAATTTATCTATACTTGTTTATTAAATTTATTCATTCTAGACAAATAGTTGTCAAAGCAGCAGAAAATATAGTTGTGAATGCAAACACTAAGATTTATCTTAGGTATAATCATTGACTCTTTCAAACATTTAAAGTCCAGATCTAACTGGCTACGGTTCTCCCCTGTTTAACGTCAGGCACGACTTGTATGCGTCGCTAGTATCACGGCAAAACTCAATACGATTGTAAACGATAATTATGACTGAAAACGTTATAATTGTGAAAAATTCAAGCTTGTTGAAAAGTTTAAATCAGAAAAAATGATGCTACTAACTTATTTGAATTTTTCGACAGTAATTCAACTTCCCCTCAGTGTTTAACATTTGAGTTCCTGCCATCTTTTGACTGGATAGAAGTCGCCCTAGTGATTTTTTTGTACATTAAACTGACTCCCTACTCCCAAATACAATAACAAAGAATCATCAAAGCTCAACGATAGCAAATTCGAGTTTAATTAATCAACAGTTAGAACACTAATAAGGAAATAGGTCGGCAGCTGACAAAAATGCATTAAAGCTGTCTTTTACTTGCTACAAAATAAAAATATACCTAAAACCTTAAATTAAAAACTGATAGCCTATTTGTATAACATAGCAAGTTTTGTTATTTAATTCAGGTATTGGATCAAAATAATATTTTCCTTGTTGGTTTATAGTTTTAAATTTTCTATGGTAACACCACAAAACTCTCAAATACTACAGTATTTAAAATGTAATAAATTGAAGAAGAAGGATAAAAAGGTGCAAATACCCAGCTACTTAGGTAATCCATTTTCTATTTTCCAAATGTAGATTATTGATTGCTATATTTGTAGTTTTATTTTTCAAGAAAACTTGTCAAAAGCAAAATAAAAATATATTACTACAAATTATTCTAAACCGATTTCATCTTCTACTGAATCTTTCCGAAGGTAATAAAAATAAATAAATATTGAAGGAATAGTTAATGTTTTACTTATTTTTTTAACCAATGCTATAATCGACTTTTTCATTAATGGACTCTACGTTAATATCATAGGACCTTGATATTACTTGTCTTTAGGATATCACGCAGATGCAACTTTTACAAGGGATGACATGTATAAATTTTACCATCCTTACCCTACATATTTACAAAAGTATATTTTAAAAATAATAGTTCTTTCTTAGGGGAATTTCGGATCTAGTTTTTTTTTCAGAATATTAATTGTAATTCTTATCTTTCTTATAATTCGGCGTATTTTTAATATTTGGCACTCTATATAGAGAGATGATAATAAATCCCGTATCTCCAACCTACCACTCTGTCACCAATATCAAGTCCCAATTTTTGTTATTCTGTAATTATAACTGTACAGTTTGAAAGCTTAGTCCAATTTAATTCTTAGAAGGAATTTTCAAAAATAAAGGTATATTCCTTATCATTTTTGCTTATTACAGATTTAAAGTCGATTTGTATATAATTCAAAAAAAAAAATATAATCTCATTTTGTTACTTGAAAAGAAAATCGAGTCAAGATAAAAAATTCCATGGGGAAGATAAATTAGTCGTTAAAATTCTTACCGATTAGCTCATTTAGTAAAACAATTATTTTACAACTTTAATTTTCTTGGAACATCAAAAATGTATTAGGAAATCGGGTTTTGTATATTTTCAAGAGATCAGAGAAACTTAATTTAAAAAAAAAAATGCCCATCCGATAATGCAAGTTCCTGATTTTTTTTTCAACATTCTTTATTTGGTTTATATATTATATAGAAATAACATGTATAAATAAACCGGAGCAATTGCGTAAAAAGTACATAAATAAACATTATAGTTTATACTTAACGCTCCGGGGTAGAATTTCAATTAATATTCTAAATATCAATCTTAAAAAAAACAAAACAACAGTAAACATGCAAACTAACAATTTTGATAAATATTTGTGAAAATTTCTTAAAATCCTTTTTAAAATGCTTTGAGGATTTCGTGAAGTTGATGGAAGGGACCAAATTTCTTCCACTGCAAAATTCCACGACTCACATCCTGATTTAGGAATTTTCATTGTGAGAGAGACATAGCGGGCTGAAGCTGCCAAGATGATACCTCTCAACTCCTCCCCCCGAATAGGCTTATAGTTAGTTAGTCGACTGGAGATGAGGGCTTTACAATTAAAAATTGCAAAGTCCAGAGCCCTTGTTACCTCAGAAGTTCCACCTTTCTTCTTTGAAATTGTAAAAAGAACAAGAACATATTTTTCTTCCCATTCGTCGACCCTTTTTCATTTATAGATACAAAATATTTTAGGATATAGATGGAAGGGCAGTCCACAAACGATGAAGTGTATTATTATATAGTTTTCCACAGTTCTTGCAGGGCCTAGTATATTTGATACAATCTGTGGAGACTTGTAACTATTTAGAGAAGACACTATTTTTATTTTCAAACCCATAGGGAGGCCCAAACACTTACTATGCAGCTCCCAGAGTCCATTCACAGCTGCATCAAAATTTAGGGGGACCATCTTAACGTGCCACGGGCATGACATTGAATAATATTTTGAAGAATTAACAAGTGGAAATCTTATTCTAAAATCGTTGAGCAATTCTTCCGAATTGAAATTATGAACAGTTAAAATATCTCGTGTGATTGTGCGTTCTTTTAAAATTGAGGGGTCCTTTAAATTTCTAAAAAAGAACTTTTTATGTATATTTTGCCGAATTATATCAATGGTTGAGTCATTTCTAAATGCAGGGGTGAACATCCAAGTTATTCTCTGAGCTGAGCCCCAAACTGGAGAGATCAAAGATATAATTTTGTTGGTCAGATTAGTCCCCATCATAAGCCAAATGTACAGTTCTCCGTTCGTTATACTTCTTCTTCATTCTACTGCTAGATTTCTTGAAATATTCACAAAAATTTTAGAGTAAATTTTCGGAACAATATGAGATAGTTGGGGTACTCTACCACCTATATGGGATTTATGTCTTTTTATGGCTTCGATATAATTCTTATAAAACAAACCATTAAGTCTTCTTCTAAAATAGTTTTTTCTGCTAGTTGTAGACTTGCTCTAGCCTTATATAAAATTAAAGGTACTACCAAATTGTTATAAAAGTCAACTCTTTTTTGAAGGTTGAATCTTTTCCAAAAAGAAATTATTTTGTTGACGGAGGTCCAAATTTCGTTCCAGTTATTTTCATAAATACCACTACTATTCCATTTGATACCCAAAATTTCCACCATTCTTCTAACTTTACAACTTCCGACTTTAAGATCCTCCTCAGGCTTCCAGGAGCCCAATGGGAAAATATAGGTCTTATTTTTATTCACAACCAATCCTGTTTTTTCTTGAAACTTCCGAAAATAATTAAGTAAGACTTTTATTCTGGTAATTAGTTTAGACTAGGAATTCACCTCTACGGTTAAAGTTACATCATCTGCATACAAATCAATAATATACTGAGATCCCTCAAAGCTAATCCCAAAGCCTCTGTACCTCTTTGTAACACCTAAAACAAGTTCTCCGATTGCAGCTATGAAAAGAAGTGGAACCGAGGGGCATCCCTGACGACAGCTCCTTTCTAAGATGATTGGCTGGCTTTCTAGTTCATCCAATGAGATCGTTGAAGTGCCGTTATATAAGGAGGGCACGAACAGGGTTAAAAAAAGTTTCGGAAGTAACTTTTTTACAGATCTAAGAATTTCCCTTTGTGAAATAGAGTCGAGAGCTTTGCAGAAGTCTATTGCCATGTCCTACTTTCCACTGTGTCAATTGCACCTTTAATATTGTGTGAAACATCGGAAATTTCCCTATTCTTTAAAAATGCTTTTTGTTCAATCCCTATTTTTTTGTTGAGAATTAGTTGCATCTGTTTACCCAATACTCCAAAGAGAATCCTATATGATTAATTGAGAACCGTAATTGGGCTCCATTGGCTATAGTTTGCCCCATCTCCTTTTTTTGGAATCAATGCAATTCTTCCTTTTGTTTGTGATTTGGGTAGTAGTCCAAACTTTTCCATAGAACGCCCAATTTTTAAAAGATACGGAACGACTTAATCACTAAAATTCGAAAAGACTTTACCCGAGACTCAATCTGCACCACAGGCTTTATCATCCTTATAATACTTTCCTATAAAGTTAGATATAATATCTTTGGAGAAGATATAATTCCGTTGAACAGGGGAAATTACATCACTCTTCGGAAAGTGGCCTCTTTTTGTACCAACAATGTTTTGGAAATGGGGATTAAAGTAATCTAACACATCCAGCGGTTTAGTTATAACTTTTCCTTCATGAATAATTTTTTTAACAACGGGGGGTAGAAAATCTGTCTTTCTAAAAAAATTCTTAAGTCTTCTGCAGACAGACCCTTCCAACTCAACTTTTTATTTCCAGCTTCAGCAATTTCTGCAGTTCTAAAAAAATTCAGAGAATCTGCAAAATACGTGCGTGCAAAAATTGATCCATTATTGAGAACATTATCCACTTGACAGGCGTATAACCTTGTTTCTTTCCTATTTTCCAAAAGAAACTGTTAAGTCATTGAATGAATTATTTTTATGAGCCTTTGAGTCGCTTGGTTGTATGAAAAAGAGTCATTAAAACCTCCTAGCAATTCTTTTTTGATTTCGTTTTTTATTGATCGTCTTCAATCCACCATTTCGGTATAATTAATTGAGAAATTTTATAAGGTTTGTGTAATTCCAAGGAAATCAATTTATGATCAGCGGATTTATTTTCCTGGTATTGTACTAGCAGAAGTACCTGGTATTACTTGGAGTTATTTGGTGAGGACAATTTGATAGATGAACTTCGCTTTTCATATAGATAGAGCGGTAGAAACGCTTTTTGAAGTTTCAACCTATACAGTGCACAGAGAATTATTTTTTAAAACTGTTAGCTATATTTTTCTTTTCTTGACGAGAGAAAATTTGAGTATAAAGTAATTACTAGTACGCGTTCTCATGAATACAGAGAGTAACACTGTTGTATAGTTGGGAGTCATAAATGTAAGTATCTGAATGACTCAATGAGCTTAAGCTTCACAATCTCATTGCAATTTCTAAATTCAGGTAGTCACGCAGTTCTAATTTCTTAGCATTCACTCAAAAATGAAGCGTTGACAAACATCCAAAGTTTGCTTTATTATTAATTGTTTTGGCTATTTCTGATCGAGGTTTGAGAAAATGAAACAGTGAATATTGAATTATACCTAATATGTAAAATGAGAAATAAAACCTAAATAAGAATCCATTATAAAAGATTCATATTTCAAAATGTCAATTCAATATTACAGAAATAATATGTAAATTTAAATTAATACTAATCTTCACTTTATATGGATAAAACAAATAATATATTTTAGTACGAGAGTATTAGGAATAAAGTTATCACAAATCCTTGAAATCAGAATATATTTTTTATCAAATAAATTTTTTTCATGTATTCATAAAATTATGTTTACCTTTTTTCTACAGAAATTGTAGTTAAATAATGTCTACTTTTTTGATCGAAAATACATTGTTGTGAAATATCTTGGAAGAAACAAGGGAATTGACATTATTTTTTTAACCAATGAAGAACTACAAATCAACAAATATGCTATATTTTACATAATAAAGGAAATATAAAAAAAAATGTTCAGTTTTTATTGTTTTAAATAAGAATAGGTTCAATGATATATATGATAGATGTTCTTATATTTTATTGAGTTCTAAAACTTTAGATCAAATTTCATTTATTTATAAATGTAATGGCAACACATGTAATAGAAGACTGTTTTAGAACACATTATAATCATTTTTGTAATCATTATAAGTAGTTAACAGTTTATACATTGTCATATTTTGTTATGTCATCATCAATCACATTTATTTATTAGATTCCAATTTTCCAAAAAGCTAATTTAATTTGAAAATTATATTAAATTATCGTAACACAAGTCTTCAAATAAAATAAATCCTTATCTTGTTTTATTTGTGCATGACGCTTTATTTAGGAATGTATGAGTATTTTTTTTGAATCAAAAATAGATTTTGGCATTTTTAATTAGATTTTTTGAAAGTATATTTAAACTTTATATAAATTTGAGACAACTTTTATTAATTAAAACAAAATTAAAATCTATGTATAAATGAATGTATTTTCGTCAAAACTTTATGTAAATTCCAAATATAAAGATAGTAAATCATTCCTAGCTAAAAATTAACTAATCAATCTACATTTATTCAATTTTGATCAGAAAGAGTATAATATATGATCATTACTCTCTAGTGTCGGTCTGTTTGGATTGGAACTAAATTTTTGGACTGACACAATACTTAATATAAGATATTTGTAGATCCTTCAAGCATGAATCCTCTTAATTATAAGTAGAAATGAGAAAAAAGTCAAATCCCAGCAATTGTAAATTTAGAAAAAATATATATGTTGGTAACTGTCGACTAGAGTGAATTCTTAATATAATCTACTCGAACTTACTCGTCTTTTATGTACCTACCTTCAAATGTAATTCATCTACTTTCTCCCTTGTCAACTCAGTCCAGTCTTATTTATGTTTTCCTTGAGGCAATCCAATTCTAAAAATCAAAAATTCTCTTTTTTAAAAGTTTTGTTCGAAAAATAAGTGAAACCTTGAGTTTTCATTTATTTAACAGCAAAAAGCTTAATTGTTCTCCTTTCCAAGTCTTTTGTAAAAGGGGATTTGTTTAGACAATTTTATAAAATTTTTAGTTTGACTAGAATAATATAAATTATGACGGAACCAGACGAGTGGAAAAATTACAAACAAAATCAAAACAGAATACCAAAAAAAAAAAAAAAAATCAAGAAATGAAAACTCTAAATATATCTTGTAAAAGTTATAACTGGTAATTATAAGTAGATTGTACACGTTTCAATCAAAGAATGAGATAAATTTAAATAAACGAGTAATTGATATTACTTTTGGTGAAGATAATTAAATATTTTTTAGATAGTTTATACAATAATTATGTATTTTTAGACCCTTTTTAATGAAAATTACTACGATACGGATTTTGGGACACAGTAAATTATTCAAAGGTCCACAGTTCCATTATTACTATATATAGGTACTTAAGGGTTATTCTACGATACATTTTCATAGGGGAAAAAATACTATTGATAGTAGTCCTAAACAGAAATCGAATTTTGGATTTGTAATTCTGTGGCACTTTGAGTTCTGATGTCTTAAAGATGAAAAAATTAACATTTAATTAAAAATTTATTAGTGATATAGTGAAAAATGAAAAAAAAGTTTTAATGAACATTTTCTTTTATAATGAAATATAATTAATTTACAAATAATACTAAATAAATAAAGTATCGTTTTTTATTAATCCCACCAATACTAATTTTTCCATGACTTTAGCACTCTACACTTTAGAAAAAAAACAATTGTAAGTGGATGATTTAGATAGTTCAAATTTCAAAAAAATAAAAAAATACCGTTCAAAAATTAAAAGCTGGATAAATAAGTTTTTTTAACTATTTAATTGCTGTTTTAATTGCTAATTGTTGATATATGATATTTTCTTAATATACGCTCACGATATATCACAAATCAAAACTTCATTAAAATGGTAATTTCTTTATCTTTTATACCTCAGAGTTGGTTGAGTTACGGATCCAATAACTCTTTCTTGAGTGAAATTACTATGAAAAATGCGCCTCATTAAATTTAAGTTCTATTTATTTCCTCATAGAATGATACATAGATAAATGACTTTAATAGATCGAAATAAAATGATGGCATCTATGAGTAGTTAATAGTGAATGATGCTATAATTTAATTTAGAATGTTAAGAAAAAGAAATTTCAATTTATGCAACATATCTTTTTTTTAATAATATGTAGCAATTAAACTGTAGAAGTAGTAACGGAGTGGGAGTGGTTTAATTCTAAAGGTGAGTTTCTAAATTTTTCTTGGAAATATAATAAGTATGTATCATGTGTTGGAGTTGTGAAGAGCGTATATTTGCCGTCAAATTTATACATATATTGGCAAAAAATTATTTTAAATAATATTTTATAAAATTAAACCAATTGAAATTTAGCTTTTTAGTTTTTATTGGTGCGATTTTCAAAAATTAATTAATGGATTCAATAAACAACATTGAAAAAACCATTTTTTTAATTCATTTTCATTATTTGAAATATATAAAAAGTATTTAATCACAAATAACTCCACATATGAAGATTGGTGTTATCAGAAAAATTAATTATCTAATCAACTGATCATCCCAAAATATAAAATAAGATATGTTTTAATTAAATTTTGCATTCGTGTGTATCAAATGAATATCCATCTAAAATATTTTAATAAATATTAAGAATTTAAAGAGACACAAAGGAAATAAAAAAATACAGCGTGTCAAAATACCGAAGTTTGGTTTATCTAGTGCATGGACAATTTGGGTTGCCACCTATTTTATATGAGTTTCAAAACTGTGTAAAACAAAATTTTTAATGTGTAGTATCATTTTGATACAAAAAAACACAATTCTAATTAATAAAACTTGTTTGCATGTTGCCACACCCTGTACAATTTGTGGATTCAAGTTACAACTGCTACACGACATAAATAAGAAAATTTTCACTTCTTGTAATTTTTAGTATAAAAGACAGATAGTTAACTTCGTCAGAAAGTTTAAACTTTCACTATATAAAATGTAACGAAACATAAAAGATCTGAGATAAACTGTGACAAAAGCCAGAAGAAATAAATACTGTTAACAATTGAGGAAGACAATATTATTCATATCAATACACATTTAGATGAATTTTTTCAACAATATATTTGACTTTCTAAACCCATATAAAATCTATAATATTGACATTTCTTTTTTCTACTAGATATTACATATGCATGTATATTAGGTATGCAAATAACTAGGCCATATATATTTTAATATGAGATAGAATATGCATTCACACAGATTGTATTTGAGGATATAATTATTTTTTTTACATATTCATAGATAATTTACAAGGAATGAAAGACTAATATATACTTGGATTTCATGAGCTATATACTATTGAGTATTATTTTAAGAGGGTGATGTAATTACATATATCCTAAGTTGACTGGTGCAAATACATTTAATCCGGTTGGGATATTGAGGGCAAAATTAGCCCTATTCTTGTTTCCATGAATTTTTGAACGTTTGAGTAGATAAAAGTTGAACGGCTAACGGAAAAATCTTTGAAATCCGTTCATTTCTATGATATTTTTTATTGTTCTAAAAATATATATATATCTCAAAACCAAAGCTGAAATCAAAAGGTGAAAGTCGAACAAGTGATTAATTTTTGTCCAAATTTAGTTGGCTAAGAGAACAACTTTTTTCTGCAAGGGGCGCTGAGGTTATCATGAATTACTTTACAATAACTAACTATGCAACTTCCATGAATCAATGCCTGGAAAAATAAGTACATAAAAAAGAAAAATAAGAGGTACTTCAAAATGGACATCTTTTATACAAAAAAGATCTTGTAAGCAGCTAAATTTGGAAAATAATTAATCACAGAGTCATAATTTCATTATAAAATTACAAATGAAAAAAAAAAAAATAATGAACGGCGAACATAATTTTACTTTTCAGTTATTCTTCCAGACGGCTTCTACAGTGAATTATTTGTCATAATTCAATACAAATGACCTCAGTGATCTTTTCAAGAAGAATTGTTGATCTTTCACGTTTATTTAATCGCTTCATTTATTTGGTAACATAGTTTAGGCCTGTATATTTTCAGTATAAGATCCTATTTAAAGACTTTAGTGATCATCCTTGCTGACATCTTCATTGATTTGACCCTTTTTCTTAATGATCTTTCCGGATAGGGCGACATCTAAATGGATTTGGTCATTTTTCTTATCAATCTTTCTGGATTTCGCTAATTTCGCATACATACAGTTTTTATCAAATGCAGAATTATAAACTACCTAATTCTCGCTTTTTCTTGCCTTTGAAAGGCTTACTTGATATATTTAGGCTATTTTCTAAGCCCCTTATCGATTGATAAATCCCCTTAAGCGCCGTGATTTTTTTTTAGTAGCAGGACTTCAACTTAAAATTCTTTCTTGGCGAAGAGGCTAGACTTTACTCATATTTGTAGATGTTCAGTTATAAGCTTCCATAAAATATAATAGTGGTACCATAAGCATATATATACATATATATAAACTAAGGTTTGGTTAAAACGACTTAATAAAACAACATGTGAACTAGACCAGTTTGATTTTCAAGTTTTTTTTTGAATTTTGATTACGAATAGTGCTGAAATGTAGCCTTGGGACATGAAAATAAGGTGTACAAAATTTAATCGCTCTAAGATTTCATCTTCAGGTGGCACATTTTGTTCAAATTTTTTGAAAAAGGATAATTTTCCCTTATTTTGGCTATATTTTTTGATAAACGCATATATTAGATTTTTTAAAATATACAATTGTTTGATGTTAGTACAGTCTACATATAGTATTTTCTAAACTTTTTCATAAAATGATAGTTGATTCTGCAAAAAGAGGAAATTCATTCCAATTTTTTGTTAACTTGTGTAATATATAAAATGTTGTACTGTGTAGAACACAATAACAGAAACATTGAGCTATAAAAGTCCTTTTGATGTTTATTGAGTTAACATAAATTAAGAATACAACATCTCATTCCAAAAGTACAAATTTATTGACAAGTGTAATTTTTTGTTAAATCAACTCTGATGAACTTTACTGTATTCCCTCTGCTTTATAATTATCACTAATTGGGATTCTTTATGAAGTATGTAGGTCTATAGCAATTCTACACATAAAATAATAATTAACTCTTCTTATAACGTAGCTATTTAGGGGAGACCGGAGACAGTGAAGCATGTGGTGTTGTAAAAGATTATTTTTCTAACTTGTTAAATACCAGAGACAGCAATTTACTCGTACATTATAATTTTTATATTATAACACAAAATTTAGTAGAAAAAAATCAATAACTTTAGACAACTTTTTTTCGATGTTCAATAAAAAATGATTTTGATGGGTCAATCTAATATTTTTGGACTAATACTATCCATGTTTTCATTTCTTTTTTGTATCATTTGAATGACTAAAATAATCTATTGCTATCAGTTAGTATAACTTATCAACATTCAAATTTCACTTATTATAAAGAAACTTTTAGTATTGTGAATGTATTTGCATAAGGGACAGTTACGATTTCATCTGTTCCTATGATGTGTATTATTCTTTATGAAGTTTTAAAAACAATAGAGGATTTAATTATCTACAAACAAACATACAGCATTTACTTAACTAGTATAGATATGTACTCCCACTTTATTTTATTTTTAAAATGACATGCTGAGCTTTAGTTTCACATGCTCGTTGCTACATTGTTATTCCTTAGATCAAGATAGTAAATGCACACTCAAAAATGAGTCTATGGCAGAATAACAGATCTTTGCTTATTAATATAGATTTACGCTTCATAGAAATAAATAATACATGTAACAATGCAAGGGCTTAAAACGGATGTGCGATAGTGAGAGCCCATACACACTAAACATTTCAGATCTATAATGAACAAAAATAAGACCATGAGCGTCTGTAGAATATTTTACAATATTTGCTATTACCTATCGGGCGCTTTTATCTTATGATGGCAATCGGACACCATACAGCACTTATTAGCATAGATAAACAACATTTAACTTTATATAAATGATTCAGGCCGAAGTGTAATTCTAGTAGTAATCGACACAAATATCTTGTATCATTTATTCAATTCTTATTAAATCTAGTATTCGTGAATTTGAGTCTTTTTTATTATAATAACATTTAATCCAACCTTTGAATGTAACGAAAATCTATGATCCAAATGAAAATCTATTTATTTTTTGGAAAATTAAAAAAGTTAATTCCAAATACGGGTTTAAAATTTTTGTATGCCAAAAGGCTTCTTTTTTAATATTCTTTTTTTAAAGGTGATGAATAACAACTTTGTTCTTTTCATTTGTTTCATTAACCCTTCTTTACTTCCCTGGAGATTGTTATCCACCTCAAAGATTCCAATATTATTGATATATCTTGTGTATAACATGTTGTTCCGCCACCAACTAAATAAATTCGTAATTATGGCGTGTCTAAGTCGAACCAACTCACAAGAAAAAAGTCTAGTGAAAAACTAATTACAACTGTTCCCGGTCTCTCCTACATACTATATACTAACTCAAAAAAGTATTAGATAAATTAATTAGCCTATACATTAATTAAGAGTAAATGCATGTGCCCAACTGTTGAGGAGAAGATGCAAAGCAGAGTCCTATATTACGTACATATATGACACCATTCATCACTCGTTAAAAACTACTTCAAACGTGATTTAATAATTAAACGTTGGGATAGAATACCCTTACAAAAAGTTTTTTTCAATTAGATAATGACACTTTTTTAAAACTCTCTTTTGGTGAACATCCCTTCTTAAGCTAGCTAGTAAACTAGCGTAAAACTTTACCTCAAGAATTACACCATTTTTGTTCATGATACACAGTGAACATACTCAAAATTACATTATTTAACACTAAAACGAGGGTAATATGGCACCTCCCTTCACGGATTGCTAATATCAAAAATGATAAAATCTGTTTATTACAAGTTAGTAAATATGCCTATATACATATTTCGAAATTATTGAAAAAGTACAAATGAAAGTTCTAAATATCTTTTGAAGAAATGATAATAAAACACACTATAACAATTGTGGTATAAAACCTTCCTTCACGGACTGATGATATAAAAACGATGTTATAAAACTATTCTTGTCAACAAAAAATGATTAAGTGTATGCCTGTTCTGACTGAAATAGCTAAATTACACGTATTAAATCGCTGAAAGATCCTCAAAAGAAGGAATTCTAATATGGTGTCATTCACAAACCACGTGGTGTTTTTCTTCAAACCCTTCCAAGAACCACGTATCTTGTCAATTTTACCCCTACCCGATGCATCATTTTTAAGTTTACACTTAAAGAAATACTCACAGCTCCAGTTTTAATATTATTTTTTTTTATAAAAGTGAGGTTGCTTTATATTCTAATAATCACTTATAGTTGTTTTTATTTATAAATATTGGCTGTATTTTCAAAGACGTCAAAATGAAAGCCAAAAATAATCTTGTCCTGGAAATGCTCGCGCGCCAGAAGACACCCAACCGGGATTGCAAATTACCTCAAGATTATCCAGATGGTTATGTATGACATTAAAAAGCAAAAGGAAAAAAAGGAGGAGTCTCCAGAAAGTAATGTGAAGGTCGGAATTGAACAGTAAGGACAAAGGACATGATTACGCATAAAAAACTTCTTTTGCTAGAAATCCATTAAAAGCGATTTGCAGTATGCCCAAGAAGATGAATGTGTGTTAAGTTATGCTCTGAAGGATAATTAAAGATGACTTGAGAGTAAAATCAAGAGCATAGAGGATGAAACATCCCATTACGACAGCCACAATTGAGAAGAGTATATCTAGTTTCAAAATCTTTGAATATTTCCAAGAACATGTGGCCTCCCAGCTCCCTTAATCTTAATCTTTTGGATTATTCCATCTAGGTAAAGGTCGAGGAGATGCTTGCAACAAGGCTCATGGATCTGTGAGATCTTTGGAGTCCACCCATGAAGGTCGGACACCATCAATGAAATTGAGAGAGACAATATTGAATAAAAATATCGATTTTATTTATAATTCACTAGAAATTTAAGAAAACTTGATTTCGTTTTCACAAACTCGTTTTTAATAAAGTTTTAAAAACAATCTTTAGTGTAAATATGATTCATGGGGTAGAATATATTCAATCTATTTCATTTAATAAGGTTTTTATTATAATTAAATGCTGTATTTGATTCAAAAGCAGATTTTTTAAGCTCACCCCTAACGCCTCAATGAGAATATACGTGTTTTTAGGGCATGCCCCTTCCCATTAAGTGAACATGTATTTTTGAATGCCCCTTAGGGGATAAATTAGCTGTATAAAGCATATGAAAGTTCAACCAATTATGTACTTTTGAATCAAATTTATGTTTGGCTCTATATAATTCGCAATTGTTATCTGCGGGCATTTTTAACAAATCGCAATATAAGTAGATATTTGGAAATGAATTGGGGGAATAAATTATTTATGGTAACCAATTTAATAGGTTATTTATACACGAATAAAAAAAGCTATCAAGACTTTTTTTATTTTGATATAAAAAATAAGTTTATCATTCAAAATTTATGGTCTAAATATGTATGTACACATAAAACAAATTTGACCTAATTTATTAAACATGTAAAATATTTGCAGATAATATTTATTTCTGTTTGTTAGGGTGAGGCTGATGCCGTATTTTTGTCTAAACAGCCTTAATTATTTTTTTGGTACTATGTATGTGTGCAATGAAAATGACAGAACATTATACAAATCATATTACAAAATGTTAATATTTACGTCATTACCTGTAATTACATGTTATATGACTCAAAATTTTTATATATATAGGCAAATTTAATTAAGGAAAATTTTATAAATAAAATCTGCCTTTAAAATAGTACTAGTATAAAGTAAAAAAGAGGCCGTATTATGTATAGTAATGGTAGTTTTCTAAAGAAAAAACACACTTTAGACATTAGCAATTCTTCTTTCGGAAATTCTTTAATTCACGTATGCACGTACCAGGAAAGAGTATTTCTCAATCCACTCTCCCTTACAGACGTTCCCTTCCTACATGGTTGAAATTTACATCCTCGTAAGTCAAGGAGCAAATCTACAAGTTGGTTAAGAAGGGCTGGACTCCTTGCCAGATTGGTGTTATCCTCTGGAACTCCCATGGTTTTGCCCAAGTCTGTTTTGTGAACACAAACAAGATCCTCCAAATCTTGATTAGTCCCCGATCTAACAGAGGATATTTACTACCTCATCAAGAAGGCCGTCAATATCCGTAAACATCTTGAAAGAAGCCGTAAGGACTGAGACGCTAAGTTCCGTTTGATTCTCATCGATTTCTGAATCTACTGTCTTGCCTATTACTACAAGATCAAGGGATAAAAAATGTTATTTTTATAGTCTTATGTCCTTTAAAAAATGATCAGTTTTGTGCTCAAGTTAAATATTTATGACATTTCAACAAATTGTCACAAACATGATGATTATTTTTATACAGTATAGAGATTAAACGTTATCCTGTAAGATGCAAGAATTTCTTTGACACTTGCCTCACCCTTTTGTATGTATGTAGTAATGTGCATTTTACAAACATAAATTCATCTTTTTCTAGAACTTTGACGCCTTTTTGTTGGTTTATTTTTTGGTTTTCATTCTTGTAACAAGATATACAAAAATATATGCATGATGCAGTGATTTATTAGGAATTATATTTATTCTTTATGTAAAAGTTGTTTGATAAAATGTTCCATTATTTATTTGAGTTGTTAGCTATTTTTTATGAAGAAAATGTGGCCTGAAAACTTATGACGTCTTAAATTTATTCGTATATAATATTTACAAATAAAAATGTTCTGGGACAAACTTTTAAAGACATGATCACAGTCTTTTATGCTCATGGGATAATTATTTTGTCTAATGTTATCAGTTTTTCAGCTCTGTAAATAGTTTTGCAAGTTTTAATGAAGTTAAGAAACTTTCAGTTGAAGTTTGAGCTAATTTTTCAATCAAGAAAACAATTTCAGGGATGTACAGTTTAATTTAGCATTTGCTCTTGATCAGAATATTTTCTTTCAGTTTATCCATCACAGTAGCTTATATACCTTTTTAATATCTTGTGTGTATATCACATTTTTGCTCCATCTTCTATTCCAAAATAAATGATCATATATTTCCTGTATCCAATTTTTTTTTTTGGATGGAACTTCATTAGTTTCTGAGAGTCATTAACATATTATTGGATTAATTTTTTTGTTTCAAATAATGTTTTTATTTTCTTAATTATTTATCTATCCCAAACATGAATATTAAAAGAAAATGGAAGGGAAGTTGTGGAAGTCTTAATCCCTATAGAACATTTAAAATCTTATAAATATTTTTTTTTTTTCTTAAAAATATTAAACTATGAATTCCCATGTATAAATTGTGGTTACAAAAGTTTTCAATTTGTTCACTGATGCGAATACTAGTATAATGTTAGGATCTAAAGGGAAGTAAAGGGAGGGCTTTAAAAAGTTTGAACTAAAAGTATCAACACTACTGAGTCATTATATTATAAATACTTGTCATTATATTGGACTTACACTAATTAATTGAAGTACTATTCTGATAAAAAAGAGACTGGTACTTTTTCTATTTTTAATCATTCGAGTCTCAATTTTTTATTATAATGTTGGTAAGCATACATACAACGTATGTTGAAAATATCAGCTATTAGTTTGTTTTTGACAAATATACAGTCGTTTTGTGCAGTCTGTAATTTTCTAGTATTGAATTTTTTTTTATATAAACATTCAATTGAAAGATAAATTCTTTAAAACTTTTGAAAAATTGTTTGTTCTTATAAAATACTTTTTTAATACAAAATGCTAAATCTGAAGGTATTTTTTAGATGTATTTAATGAATTTACCCCTAAATCAATTTCTTTTTCTATTTTTTCAATAGTAGAAAATCGCAAAACACACTGCAAAAAATCTATTTAATTTTGTTTGTCACAAACAAATTAAACATGCAAACGTTGTGGACATGTGTGACATAATAATAGGAATAAATTGAGAATCGAATGATAATTTAATTTGGAATGAGAAAAAAAAGGCGTTCTTCATCTTTTGCTCTTAAAACTTTTAAAAAAGAGAATTATTTGAACTTTCCTTTGTTTCTCTCAAAATTGAATGACTGTAAATGTTCTTTAATGTAAATCAAATTCTTTACTCTTAAAAGAAAAAGAAAGCCAATATTAAATGCTCTATTCGTCCCAACTGTTAGACTATTCATTAATCCATTTGGCCAATTGTGAATAGTTTAAGATGAACCCATTCTTGATTAACCAATCAACTTTCACTATTAAAGAGCATCATAAGTCGATTGGACAAGAAAATATTGATACTGTTGTTGGGATAACGCGGTGATATACAAAAACAACTTGTTACTATATAGAAAATTAGTATATTTTTGTGCATTAAAATGATTGTATTTTTTGCAATGGAGTAATTATAATTGGATACCTAATATAAACTGTTTAAGCTCGAGGGAATTATATTAAATTAAAATAATTTAATGAAAATATATAACATTTTATGAAAAAATAAAGAATAGTACCTTGGGTACAGGTATAATGAATGTCAAAGGAGTACCTATAGTCAAAAATGCTCTTTTATCAAAAATGGTTATTAGCTTCCTTCAAAATTAAATATTTTATACTATTCGATGGAAAGATCAACAGACAAAGAAAGTCTATCAATGCAAAAAATTACTTGTAGGAATAATATTTTTGCTAAAGGATATATACATTTTCACTGTTGAATAATGTGAATAATAGACTTGGACTTATTTTGTGTTCACATGTCTTGACTCGGTGCCTTGTTCTTCAGCAAAACTTGGTTAACTATCGATAAAGTTGTATAATATATGACCTTCTTCTATCTAAAAATAAAAGAAAACAAAAATACACCAGGTAATCCTAACAATTTGAAGCATACTTGAGAGGAAAGCAGCTTAGTTGTCATAACGTTTTATTGGACTAGTTGCATATAGCTATAAGAGAAAGGAAATAAACCCAAATCTCACTCCGTATCTAGGAAAAATTTAGGTAGGACTTACTTCTATGTAGATCCTCGACTCTTGTGTAAGTCCAAGAAGGACTTTACACTTATAACTTCAGTATTCAGTGTATTTCACGAGAACTAGCCCAAGTGATTATTTTGTACTTAAATTTTAATCCTCAAAAATTAAATAATAAGGTTAACAGCTTTGGAAAATAAAATATACTCCTCAGATTACCAAGTAGAAAAATATCTCGCGCGTTCTTTGGTATATTTTATACTACATAACCATCGATATTTACGACGGACAAACTGTGTAAAATTTTCTTTTGGTATATGTATGTATAAAAAATATATAACGTTATACAAAGATAGAAAAACATTCACAAGAATATGTTTCAAAAAGATGTAAATCAGTTTGTTAAGGGGGAAAAATCCGGCTACATAAGTCAAACTGTACAGTAAGGTGTTTTTTATTCCTTATTTTTGTTGAAATGTCTGGGTCAAAATCCGTTCTTATTTATAAAAAAATACAATCGGCAAAGTTTCAGCGAAATTGAAAAGTATTTAAAGGTAGCTCAACGACCTCAAAGTTTTAAAAATTGCCAATTTTTTCAAAAAAGTAACTTCTTCTTCAATTATCATGAAAACAGGTAAAGATTTTTTTTATTCTATGTTTTTTTTAAATGACTAAATTTAGCATAAGATATATTTATATTTGATATGGGTAAAAATATTTTTTTTTTTTTTCCTATAAAACAATTAAATTTCATTACATATTTTTATTTGGTTGAATTAGTAAAGTTTTAGAGGACGATTAGTTTATTTTTATTTAAAAAAAAAAACAAAAAAACCACATTGGTTAAGTGTATGTTTAGAGCGGTTTTTTATATTGATAATTTAAAAAAAGATTATTTATTTTGCTTTTTAAGATATACATATATTTTATTTGTTTATAACTTTATTTACATACAATAATTAATATCATGAAAATAATAGTTTCTTCTCTAACAAGCATTATTACACAATTTGCATATTAATAAATATTTATCCTTTTATCTGAGTAATATGTCTAATATACTAAATTATTTTAGATAAAGATTTTTTTTCAGTCCGGATACATCTTTCGATGCTCTTCCACAACTTTTAATAATAATTGATGCTGCAATTCGTCAGTTGTTAACGTATTCTTTCATATGTGCCACACCTCGTTCTTCTTGGTAACTTGAAGAGCATCAATTATTTCAAGGGATTTCTTTTAATCATCATTACATTGCCCCAATTTTGGATCAACTTTTAAAAACTCTACTGGGAGTTTCAGTATCTCAATGAATTTTTTTTGTCTTTTCTAACAAAGTCTTCTAAATTTTTATGGATAATTTTTTTACTGTTTAATTTTGGTCGTGTTTTTCTATATTTTTCATTTGAAATAATATTTTTTTTCGTCACCAAACAATAAAGATGAAATATCATGCAATCCTTGTTCCTTTTTAGATGTTAATTTAAATATTTGACTTAAATAACTAAATTTTGAAACTATACACTACTTTAGACAACCAACGTACATGTTGTATGCGACCTGGAAACATACATTTTTTTGAAGTCCCACCAAAATAATATATTTCCAGGTTTTTAACAATTTTTTTATAATTATTTCTGGGAAAACTCCGTTGAAGATTACCGTTGGGAAAATGGATAATTTCTTCTCGTATAATTTCAGTGTTACAATTTATTACATTATTTACAGTTCCAAACTCGTAATTAGTTTTGTTTATCATTTACCACATTTTTGGAATCTTTTGAAGAGTAGAACCTCCGTAGATGCGGTATTTCCTATACATGCATTAAAAACTGAGCTAATTATCAATTCTATAAAGTGATGTCTACATGCAAACGGTAATAACTTTTTATTAAGTATTTTCTTCAATAAAACAAAAGTCCCCGCTTTTCTACCTTTATTTGAGCTTGTTATATCAAAACACATAACTTTAATATTGTCTGGTACTCCCCAATATTGAACGGCTTAAAAAATTGCAGTAGCTTGCGCTTCACCTATACCAAATGGAAGCTTGGGAACACAAAGTAATTTGGAAGTTCTTCTTCCAGAAATTATTATTGGGAGACGATCGACTATATCTTTTCCTATTAGATTGGCCATTTGGACATCCTTTTACCATCCCAATGGATTAGCAGAGGAATGATACATCGGATATTTTTCTTAATATTTTTGATTTCTTTGATCTGTATTCAATTATCTTACTACGAGGAGTACTTTGGTTAAAATCAAATTTTTTGCCCATACTCTTGACTGATTCTGCTAATATAAAAGCAACCTTTTGATTAAACACTTTTGTTCCATAAAAAGCTAATGGAACTTCTAGAGTAATTTAAGTTTTTCTTCCTCTTTTAAAATTTGATTGAGTATACACTAGTTCTTCTCTCTCTCTAGTATTTTCGTTATATAAATGTAATAACAGTAGAGTTAATGCCAAATGGATTAAAATTGTAAGCACAAGTAATCTAGATGTGTAACTCAGAAATTATACTTCATAGAGGGTACTTTGATATTAAGGATACTTTTGCAGGACCAATAAATGGGACTAATTTAATATCCCAAATTAAGGAACAATACAATTAAAACAAAGAATCATGTTTTGCAGAAGGTAAATGATAAAAATGTAAAAAAATTGCACGCAACATGTTATATATGTATTAATTATCTCTTCAACTTCTTTGCATTTTAATTTATATTAAGAATATTTTTCTCTCAAAATAGCAAAAATATATTTTAGCGTAAATTGAGTCGTCTTTAAAAAATTATACATATAATAAGCTGTGTTGTAAACTGTTTACATGATAATCGACGAAGAAGTAACTTTTTTGGAAAAAAATAGACAATTTTCAAGACTTTGAGGCAGTTGAGCTACCTCAAAATATTTCTCAATTTCGCTGAAATGTTGATTGTATGTTTTTATCAATAGGAACTGATTTTGACGCGGTGACCCGGACATTTCAATAAGATGAAAAATAAGAAACACCAAACTGGACAAGGTAGGTAACAAAATTAATTTTTAATTCATGAATGTTTATTTTCTCATAACAATGAAAATGTTTAGTGATTATTTTTTGGTATTTTGATTCAACTGTTCTTCTTACATACACAAACTATACTAATAATTTAGACATTTCATCATCATGAGCGAGCAACAAACAAAAAGGTAGCATATCTCCAAGATGCTAGAGTTGATGTGATGAAGATTATGGACATTGTTAAGTGTTCTAGGAGGCTGGTTTTTAAGTTGGCCAAAATGAAAAAAATGGAAAAGACCTCTCCTGGATGTCAAAAAGCGAAGGGCGTCATTTCAAGAGGATTACGAAGTTCTTGTTAAGTTTTGGAAAGAATATGAAGGAGGATCTCACTAGTCGATGAATCTCCTAATCAACTACTTCTCTGTGGCTCCTAGGACTATCAGGAGGCCTATAATTCACGTCTTGGGATGAGTTTATTTCACAAATACCCCACGCTACCTTCTGAAAGAGGGCATGAAAGCCAGTAGGCTCAATAGGTGCAAGAAATTCCTCACGGCAAGGCAAATGTGTTAACTGTGAACATTTTCTATATGGTGCACTTTGGTGAAGGAAACCAAAAGGACCTCACATCCTAATGTGGGCTCAATAAAGTCCTACATAGTGCCTCCATGGGACAACATGTCAGAAGAGTCTGTCATCAACTCCTCCATATTGAGTGAAAAAAGCTTTGCAAAAACCTTGCTACATGTTTTATTAATATGATTTTTTTACCTATTATTGGAAATACAAAATTATTGATGCATTTCTAAATCCATCTCTCGAGTCCACATTTTGCTACCCTACCCTGTATATTAAACTACTGATATTTTAAATAAGTAAGTCCAATTAAATTTAATTTTCATTTTATTTATGGGCTTTATTTTACAAAAATATAAATCAAACATAATAACATAATGAAAAAATAAGAAATTAAGAGGGAAAGCTAAAATATAAATCATGAATAAACATTCTAGTTTAAAACTATTCACCTTAATTATATCCCACCATCCCATATGTATTCCTACGAAACATAAAGCACTGAAAAACAATTTTAACAAAAAATACGTAAACGTCCAGAGAGATAAAATAAACACGTAATGGTTATAATCACTTTCTAAAATCAAAAATAAGATGCAACTGAGTAACACACACAACTCAGCCACATCTAAAAAAACTAAATTTAAAGAAAGTTCATAACAATAATAAAAAAAGACCCAAAAGACGTTTCTCATATCATTAATTCTGTATTTGTCCGGAATTTATTTATTTTAGTTTTTAGTTTATGATAATATCTAACCGACCTAGAAAGAAAATATCGAACCCAATCTGAGATGAAGTCCCAATTCAAGGAATTTCCCCTAGGAATACGCAAGGAAAAATCCACATATCTTGCTTCAGATGCTATGATTATCTTCCTAATTTCCCCTAATTTCAGTTCATTTTCAGATGTAAGTCGATATGTTGTAAGTGCTTCAGAACTTAATAATGCTTAATTTACTGCACAGATTTCAGGACTGTAATTCCTTTGCTAAGGAATCCCTTAAAAAATATCGGGCTTCATGTTGTTTGAAGGCAAATCCACTAATCCCAACAACTCAGAATTATGCCTAAAAAAACACAGCAGATCTGATACCGTTTAATAATCCACCAAAACATGTCAAACTGAATTGTAGAACCTCCCATAATCTTTCCAAGGTGAAGTGAAGAAAATACACCCAGTTAAAATTTGGAAGGGTGCTATATAATTCATTTTATTGTCTGGGAAATGCAGTAGACTACATGATTACTTTCTATCATATTGGTGGTAAATCTAGTAGATCCATATATTTTTTTACATATTAATGCTCTGTCACAATAAATTGTAGGGATATATGACAATTTTAAGTGCTTTGGTATTGGGCATAAATACAGTTTGGCCCACCTAAGTAGTGGATATTGAAAATTTCCCTGTATTAGTCTAGTTGTTTCATTTATTTTAATGTCATGAATCGTAAGAATCTCTTTATTTTCTTCATTTTCCAGTTTCGCAGGGTTTTCATTATAAATTATCTCAGTCAATAGTTTTGAACTTTTTATTCTCTCCAATATTTTTATTAGTCACGATGCCTAATTCAATTTGCTTTACTAATATATATTATGTTGATTAAGATTAATTTATGAAAAATGTATCACATTTAGTCCCAAAAAAGCGTGTAATACCAAAATAGGCCTGCGTTAAAGCAAGTGTCCTATATATTTGTATTTCTGAACCAGTAGAGGGAAGTTATTTAAAGTTTGCTATGTAATTTAAAAAAAAATTATTGGGAAATTTAGAAGAACATTCAATAATTTCCGCCTAAAAAAATATTCCTATTTTTTTAGCGTGTGGATTTGAGTAGTGAAATGAGTCGTTTGAGATTCTGAAATTGAGTAATATATTAATTTTCCCCAACAACACAGATTTTTCATATGTACAATCTCAGTGATCATTCTTATCCTCATAATACATAGGATGGTAAATTGGAAGCATTTTCGGTATGTAAAAAAAACAACAACAACGAAAATTAACTTGATAACGCTGACATTTTTTTATATTAGAGGACATCAGCTTAGATGTATTGCGGTTTCATTAGATTAACTGTAAACAACATTCAGAGGAAATAAATAAATACAAGTCTCAGGATAAGCAAGAATTATTCCGTTTTTGATCTTCATTTCTTATCTGAGCTCTACTGGTACTTATACTTAAAATTAGAGATATACCCAATGAGGGTCAACCGACGTCAGGCATAAGGTGACATAGTTTCAATACAGCTATAAATAAAGTGATAAAATTCCAAGTCCGTCAAAACCTAGATATCATTATCATATTATTTTCTCGTTGAATCATAAGCAAGAATTCAATTATATGGTTCCAACTATAATTGGACTGCAAAAGGACAAGCAAACCCCTTTTCTTTCACAGACATAAATATACCCGATAAAAGGAAAGAGTGATCATTAAAGCAGTGCAATATTTTTTCTCTCAACTCTCATTGTCTTACAATCATGAAAACATATCAAATGAGTAACTAGATTATTCAAGTTTTGACTTAATACCACAGACCTGAATAGTAACTGGACAATCAATTTATATAGTAAAAAGGGAAATAAGAGCTTCAATATTTTTAATATTTATTATTAATATAATTAGAAACTGAATAATATTTTTTTGATTTGATATTTATCTGTTAAAGAATGAAAAATAAAATAAAAAACACTATTCAGTGTGCTTACAATAACAAATCACGCATACTAAAAAATACAAAGTATGTTGAACTCAAATAATTCATCTATAATGATGAAAAATGAATCAAGTAGCAAATATCGGCACAATACAGGGAATTTAGGTTAGCAATCACAAAAATCAACTCTATCTTTTTTTTCAAGATCTAAGTTAATTTCAAAAATATTTCATCGTTTCATCACATAGTTTTGGGAACATTTTGAATCGATTCAATTTTTTTGACTTGCTCATATGAATCTAAGGTAATTTTTGGTTACAACCAAGTTGAGTAAACAATGCTCTTCAGGAGGTTATCAAAACATTGAATAATTAATGATTAAACTAACCAAAATAACTCAATTTTAAATTATCTGTTTTTTTAAAAATAAATTATGAAGAGAAAATATTAAATGTTAACCGTATATAGACCAGTTTCCTTTCAAAAGTAGGCCAACAAAATTGTAAATATAACTCTTATTTATAGTTTAATTTTTATTTATATTTGCGAACTTTCTCAAAAGATAGTATGCCACAATTAAGATTATAATTTAACTCTGATGCATTATTATATATAATAATAGAAAAAATGACTCATTTGGGAAAAGGGAAAATGCTGCTTCTATATTTCAGGTATCTAGACTTCCATTGTTCACTAAACAGTTTTTCAATACGTATGTAGATCAGCAATAAAGTGTTATCAACAAAATGCAAAATGGCGACAATGGATACGCATAGGTGTTGTATATTTAATGGATAAATAGATATATGTATGCAATATATTATTGAGCCCGTTGAATGTCGATAATGAATTTTGTGACATTATGGTAATAGATTTTACAAACATTTGTCAAAATGTCACAATTTAATCACATTAGCCAGTCTGGATCCATTTGCCTTTAATACCATAATTGATATTAAATAAAGGGTTTTTATTGATAATATAAATCTGGGTATCAAAAACAGTTTGTTTGCTCAATTTATCACCATTTGAATTACAATATTATATGTGTGGTGTAGTACAAACATAAAAATGTACTATTTTATAAGTTGTTGATTTTTCTTCCACTCAATTTCCTTATTAGTGTTTTGAACATTAAATAGTTAAGCTCAAATTAGTTAATATCAAAACTATAAACCAAATTTTTTACAAGTTACGGGATTTTTATTTTTAATTATAGATGAAATTTATTTTTTAATACTTACTTGTCAAATTGTATTAATATTTTAGTTACAAAAATGGTGCAAATAAATGAATATATTTTCTTTTGTTACCGCGTATTACGCGCATTTATTTTTATGTTTCTTTTCATTTTTAAAACTCAAATATCGTTTTTGCATACCAAGTCTATACTAATTATTTATCCAATATACTTTTTTTGTTCATTTATGCCAAATAAAACACCCTTTCATACTTATTTATAATTTCCAAACTACCAAAACTATCTATAAAACACTTCAGAATACGACATTTTATTATTTCTAATTTTCAGGATTGACTTTTGTTTATTTAAGCATATTTATATATGTATAATCCAAAAGTTTAACATTTTTTATTGATTATGAGTATATAATTTCTAATTTTTGGAACCATCGACCTCAGTTATTAAATTCATATATAATATAATTCATTGGTATGAAGTTCTTACAGTATTCGAACAAGTCTTTGACCCAAAAGTTTCTCTATTAGTTGCATAATACCCCCATTACTCCCTTTGTTTACAATAATCGAGTCTCCTCTAATATAGTTGAATGTTTGATCAATTCCATGTTTGAATAAAGCTGAAACTATAGAAGTTGCTGTTGATTTGGCATCTGTTCCTTAAGGAAAAAGATGACCAATGTAGGAACCTCTTGGTTCAGATGTTAAAGTTATATACCTATATATTCTTGTTTTTAAAAAATATCGTTGGCCTTTCTCATGAGATACAATGAAATTTTTTATATTGAAAAAATACACTCAATTGGCTTATTTGAATCAAATTTTAGCTCTTAATTTTATTCAGTATATTTACAAATTTCTCTACCAATTTTATCTTTTGATAGTATTCTACTTTTTTGGTTTGGTGTAATAACATTGTGATCAATTATATTACTTGTAGCAATGGAAGTGGCACCTTGTACAAAAACGTCATATCTAATGACTTACTGAGCTAAGGTAGGAAGTTGAATCCAATTTTACGAATGACTTTATTACCAAAATCTTCGCTCAATAAAATCATTTACGAATACAGGATCCCGATGTATTCTATTAACTTCTTCTTTTTCTGCACGTTGATTCATCTTCTTTTTATTAAAATTCAAATATCTACATTTTTTTTTACTTTTCTCGTATTAATTTGCTACCATTCTGTTATTACCTTATAAGATTTAATGTAATTTACTCTATTGATGGTACTCTTTGTCTCACTAAGATTAGACATTGCCTTATCCCGATATCTATCGACGGCTTTCAACATCAACCATTCAATGGAGCTTGAATGTTATTCATGTACCGTTTTTCAAATTTTGTGTGTATTTGCAAAAGCCTTTCGAATTTACAAAATTCAATCATTAGAATAGTAAATAACCATAATGTTAAATGAATTTCTGAATAGGCTATGACCTACATTTTAGGGCCATGAGTAATTTCTTTAAGGTTTGAGTGACACTTCATTTTATTATAAAATTGTGTCACAGAAAAATATTCTATCTCACAGTTTTTTGCAAAAAATATAACAAAAAAAACTTTTATTTTGAAAAATCTGTGCTTCCGCTCCTGAGCTATATTTTTTTTATAATTTTCTTTAGATGGATATAATTCTTTATCTTGAATGATTCTATGTCAAGGATATTTTATCATGTTTAAACTTGCAACAGAGTCATTTTTGAAATACACACATATTTACTAAAAAATAAATCAAGTTCATGTAATAAGTTCACGTTCGTCACATTATTAGATACTAACACAATATTACATGAAAAAGAAACAACAATAAATTGGTATCATTATGTACAAAACCACATTTCTTGTAACACTTTTTCACTTTAATTAGATAAAAATTTACAAAAAAGGATAAAAAAATTATTTCCAAATAGTTTTTTTTTCATTAATGTACTAATTTTTTTAGGCTAAATAAATAAAATGAGGAGTAAAATAATTGCAGAGTTTTTTATCTGTTATTTTTTGCTTAAGTTTGTAAGGGAACGAGTCATAATTTATTTGAATCCGCACAATATTGTTCTAATTTTTAATATCTATCATAATATACTTTTTTATCATGCAATTACGAAATTTATACATGTATATAACTCATCATGCTATAAAAATATAACCATCTATGATTAATTCGAAAAAAAAATAACATGTAGTAGGCCCATTAAATTTATTGCAACAATAATAAATTAAACCAACATAAGTTATGAATACATTTTTCATGATTTAGCAAAATAATAGACGGATATATTCTGACACACATTATTAAAACATTGCAAGTACAAGAAAAAATGTATTTCAATTAAAAAAATACTGGAATAGTATATCATTATTATTGTTGAGTCGGCACAACATCAAACAGTGATTTAGTTATCTATATTTATCCATTAGAGTTATTAATTCCAGAGACTGTCGGTACATAAAAAAATGAAACCGAAAAATGACAAGGTTACCTTGATCATTTGAAAAATGTTTAGTATGAGAAACTTATAGCTCTCATTATGTTAAACAGCTAGGAGCGGAAGAAAATTAAAAAAATCTAAGATATAGACAAGATTATAGATACGTCCCTGCCCTGTAGAGACCTTGTTCTCAACTGAAAGGAGAACTAGTATTACTCTCAAATATTTTATCAAAAATATATATAAACATTCTTACGGACTTCACGTCCAAATTTTAGTTAGAATGGAGGGGATTCATCAGAGTCATCTATCCATAAAATATTGATGTTTGGTACAGAATATTCCAACGATGCAGTAGCAATGCACTTGATGGAATGGGAAGGTGCACAAAAAAATATATTGAGTAAATCACTTGTGTTTGATTCCAATGGTACGATGTCACCTATCAAAAAACAAACAAGAAGTCCTTCTTTAAGAACCTCCAGAAACAACCAACAGAGCTGGAAACGGTTAACATTAACGAAGATGTTCCTACATTACATGATATGGATCACAAAGCGATTCCAATCACTGATAAATTTTTACTAGTGGCGGACACAACTTGAAAAGGGATTCTGAGTTTCTGGGGACCTGAAGAAGAAGATCAAGGAGGACACAACAAAATCCATGAATCGCCTCTCTAACGAGTTTGACATGGACGAAGGGACAATCAGGAGGGCTGTGAAGGAGAACTTTGGGTAGTCCTCTTACATAAGGACCCGCATCACCTGTTGACGGACACTCTGAAGGAATGGAGACTGCAGAGGTGCCAGAAAGTTCGTGTATGGATCTAGGCAAATGCATCCACAAATAAAATTTTCTCTGGCGAGAAGATTACAACTACAGGTCTACAACCGTCGGCACGATCTTTGGCTTGGGGGATCACCAGAGGAGGTCAAGAGGGTATCGTACAAAACATCGTACCCAAACAATGGTCCTGTGAGTCATGGCGTCCGACGGCAAAAAGATACCTCCCTTCTTTTTTAAGGGTGGGGAGAAAATCGGCCAGGAGGCCTACTAAAAAGTGCTGAGGTTCACCATACTGCCATGGTTCAAGGACACCTACCCAGACGACAACTATGTGTGGACCCAAGATGGTGCACCCTCACACACTTCGGCCAAATGCCAGAAGTTCTACTATGACAACATGGCTGATTTTTGCCCCAAGGACATGTCGCCATCCTCTTCGCCGGATTTGAACCCGTTGGACTTTACTGTGTGGAACACTTTGAAGAGGGAGACTAACCAGACATCTCACCCGAACGTGAACTCCGTGAAGGCCGCTATTGTGAAGGAGTAGAACAACTTGTCAGAGAAGTTCATCATCAAATCCTGCAAGGCTTTCCGCCACCGTGTAGAGGCTGTAATTACTGCTGAGAGCGCTATATTTAGTGAACCTGTTCACATAGGTCGTGTCTCAAAGTTTAGTAAAAAAAATTTCAAATTATTCATCAAAAAATAAAATTATTGACATTTTTCTAAAATCAGTCACTCAGACCACGTCTTGCTTCCGAACCCTGTATTGTTGTATATCTTATCACTAAGGAATAAGAAAATTGTATTTTTAACTATAATGTTAAATGATGTTTTTTATACAAACAAAAAATTCCGTGTATGTGTTTATTTTTATATATTTCTACATCTAAATATTTATAAATTTATAACCTTGAAGTTGAAAAAAAATCCTAATCAATGTCTAAAATATAAGTAAGATTTTCACTGATGTTACTATGACTCAAGCAAGGACTTAAGTTGGATTCCTACATCTATCATGCGTGTACAGTGTACACATAATATGTGTTTATATAACATATTTCTATAAACTTTTAAATTATAATCTTAAAGCCTTACCAACTCTCCTTTCAAAATGAAAAGTTTTTGTACTTAAAATGTCTTTTTGTTTGGAAGGGGGGAAAAGCCTCATTAGTAACATTCATGCTTTCAAAATTTAATTTATTAAGATATTTTCAGTCCTCCAAATACGACACATTTTAAATCATAAAACTACTTTTTTTTAAATGGGAGATGTTTTTGCAGTTTGAAGATTATAATGTGCAAAGTCAATTTTTTTTGTCATCAACGCAGAATAGATGTGCACATATACACTTATAATTCCCCAAAAAATGGTGAGTGTTAGGATTCGTCTTTTATGAAATCATCTACTCGGTGTTACTTTATATTTAGATGTTCTCTTCTCAAAGACTGAAGATCAATAATAAATGCTAATAATTTACATCTCTAATCATCACTGTACGATATTCTTCCATATAAAATATTTATTTAATTATAGAAATTATATTTATTGCTTCAGGTTGATTAATATTTGAAAAATATTTTTTCGTTAGATCTTAATTGATATCCTTTGTTCTATTTTTTGCTAGAAATCAAAGTACACATAAAATATTTTGTTCTAGAAGATAAGTAATTACAGAAGAATACTACATCATTAAAGTTTTTATTTATTACTGAATACCACTAATGAATTCCAGCCCAGTTCATTTTGTTACCAAATTCAAACTTTTCGAGAATAGGAAAAAAAAAATATGCTAAGAAAACATGTAGACAAGGTTTTTGTGAAACTTTTTCACTAAATATGACCATCCCTATTATCAATCACAGCCTTTACACGTTGCCATTTTGCCATACAGGAGTTGATGACAAACTCCTCTGACAAGTTGTCCCATGCAGCCAATATGGAGTACTTCAGTGAATCCACATTTGTGTGTGAGGTCCTGTTGCTTTCCTTCTCCAATGAGCCTCATATGGAAAAGTCCAGTGGGCTCCAATATCGTGAGGAAGGGGACATATCTCTTTGAAACATAATCGAGTCATTTTATAACTTTTTGCACTTGCCTGACGTGTGAGAGGGGGTACTGTTATCAGTCCACAAATAATTACCCTCGGGGTAGTTGTTCTTTAGCCATGGTAAGATGGAGTACCTAAGCACCTTATAGTAGGCCTCCTGGCCGATTTTCTGTCCATCATTGAAAAAAATAGAGACATCTTCTTTACATCAGAGGCCACAACACTGAGGACCCTTGTTTGGACCGGATATTTGGGTGTGTTAAACTTCTTTGGACCTCTTCTTTTGCTTCTACAAGCCAGCAGTCGTTCTGATGGTTTTGAAATTGAGCAATTGTGAAATCTTCTTGTAAATTTTTTTTTTCACAATTGACCCATTTGTCTTGATCCATGTGAGGATTTTCTTGGACCTCTCAAGCCTCCTGGCTTTCATGATCTCTGTCAGAAGGTGGTGTGGGATCTTTTTTTCTTCTTTAGTTTATGGAGCTGACTTAAGTCTACAAGTCTCTTTGCTTAAAAAAAATGTTTGATCAAATCAATATTACTACCAAAATAAATACTTGTCTACTTCTAATCGTAGTAGTAGTTAATTATATAAAACTATGTTTCCTTTGCACTGGAAACAAAAGATGAAATATAACAACACCTAAGACGTTATTAATCTTTCCAGAAGACATTTAAAAAAATTGACTTTATTTAAATATTCATTTTTCCCAGATTTATTTATCTTTTGATGAAACGTTAATACATATTTAATTTTAAATCATATTTTTGGTTTTTTTTATGATTTCTTTATAGTTAATTGTTGAAAATATAAAAACATTTTTTCGGTCAAAAGACCAGTAAAAAACATTTATCTAGTGATACAATCCCTATTAAAAACTATTTTATGCTCCCTTGTTTAAATTTTTTGATGATTAGTGTAATATATAAAGGATTATCCCGTACTGGACAGTTAGGAGTTATTAGGTGTCGCCAAAAAGACAAACTTCTGCTCTAATGTCTCATCAGTGACTTAAATTACACATTACTTATATTTTGCATTATTCTGTTCTTCTAAAAGGTTTTTTTTTTCATTAAGACCATAGGTATATGAAGCTAAAATTACTTGTGATTGATAAAATATCTAGTTCTACTCGAGTACGATGTTCAATTAATCCTGTCTACCCAGTTACCAAAATGTACCCGAAATCTATTCTAAATAAACGTATTGGTGTCGACAACGCATACTATATATCTAATATATGCTTTAATCACCTTAAAGGATAAAGGAGTGACTAGTAGATTTATATCTAAAGTGCCTATCGAATGACATTCAGAGATTGCATTAAATTATGCTGGATAATGAATTAGCATTTTCTGTGTGTGAAGAAATAGAGGCTACTAATATGCCGTTTTCATCTTTTGCCTAAATTCGTTGTCAATAAAACGTGAGCTGGTCATTTTATAGACTTTAATACTTTTATTTTCAAGGTTAACTAAAGATACATACTAAAAAAAGTCAAATCCTGAGGCAAGAGTAGGGTTGTAAATAGTATTTCCTTTCGATATGAAAAAAAAAAAAAAAAAATTAAAAAAATTAACATGGTAATCCTAATAATTTGAAAAATGTCAGGACATTTCATTAGATAAGCCGTGAGTAACAGTTAGATGAAGGAAATAAACACAAGTCCATCTACGTACCAAGCAAGGATATAGACTTAAATTATTTGGTGTTCAAGCCTCAATCCTACTCCATGGACATACACATAAAATTCCTCAGCGTTATTTTGCGTCATTTATGATCCCACACACTCGTAGTTATACTTTATAATTAGCTGTTATCTCCTCAAGAATGAAAGAATAATGATAACAGCCTCGTGATTGCCAATAATAAAACACTCGCACACTAAACAATACTTTGGATTTTTAACTCTAGAAATGTGTTTACCGAACTATAATGAGGTATTTAAAATTAGTTTTCTGTAATTATAATGGATAAATCCTAAGCTAAAAATGATACAAATTTGCTTTAATTGATAAAAGTTTAAAAAAAAACCCGCGCTTCAACAAATAAAAAATAGTCACTTGCCCGAATATCTGGTGAGCCCAAACCATATCTTCACATATCCAATTCATACGTTTATACTATATTACTACTATACTCTCAAGAAATGTGGGTCACAGATCTCTAGGTAGGCCATAGGGACCTAATCAAAAAAGTATATATAAAATTTTATTATATCTCCTGTTCTGAATAATTCAAGGTGTTAAATTAATACAAGATTTGTAAGGATCCAGACGTATAAAATATATCTAATCGCTAGATTATTTATGTTTATCTGTTAAATATATTATTATCTTAATTTGAATTCTGGAAGGGTCTAACGATTTGAATGTTTTTTCTTTTGAATTTATGCGATTCTTAAGTGAGTACTAAAATAATTGAAGATTCTTTATTATATTAAATTTCAAGTATTTCATATTTTATAAAAAGATTTACAAAAAAACTACCTTTCTTAACAGATAAAGTTATTTCTAGGAAAATAACTGATTGTGACCCTTTAAAATAACATTAAAAAGAAAAATCCGGTCACTCATTCAGAGAGCTGGCTTTTTAATTTTGACCCATAGAACATCAACACAGGAATACACTGCTTTTGGAACAAAACTCAAACGGATTAACTGGTTTTGGAATAAATTATTAATTCACTGTGCCTATTATATAAAAATAGCTGACCTCAGCAACAAAAAAGAAAAGTTTACTATCTACTTATACTATCAAATTGGTGTATAAATGTAATGAAAAAAAAAAAATAGAAAGAAAAAACAAACGTTTTTGGTAATAAGTTCATTATACACTTTTGTGATGGGTGAGTGGACAAATAGTCTACCAATCGGGCTGTGTATTTCACAATTATACAACACCCATCTCCACTAAAAATTAGCTCATTCATCACTAATTATTTTTCTTTTTTTGTTGCAGGTCGGATCGTGTTACTGAACTACAAAAGGTGCGCCCCACGGTCTCTAAAAACAAACCTCGTTACTATTTCTGATATTTATAAAATACAAAGAATGATAATTGATTAGAGTAGCTTGGGATCTAATAAAGAGGGATGAAGCACTCCTCAAAGCACGCTCTAAAATTGCTATGGTTAAAGAAAAAAATATATTGTTCTTTGATTTTTCCTTTTTGAACATTCCTCCAAATAGAAGATGAGTTTTCAATTGTACTTTTATAATTTATTATATGTTATTTATTATTTCATTATAATAATAAACTTGTACTCTAGACTCAAGTTGGCATTGAGTCCATATTTTGAAGACAATCTCACAATCAAAGACTCGAGACTTAACTTGGACTCCAATGCTAGTATATTGCGGACTCAGGAAAAACCTTAACAATATTGCCAATATATTATAGTAATGAACTTGAAATGAGCTAGAATGAAAATATTCAAGGACTTGGACATGACTTGAGATTAGACGTAGACTTACAGTATAGGGACGTTTTCCATACTCAGATTAATCTTGTGTCGTAAGCTATGGAAGTGGAATTGACAATCCAAAATCTTTGGAGATAATGGATTAAATGTATTAGAAAGGATTAGATACGTACTAGAATTCAAATATGGACTCATTACATTTTCTAATAAGGACTTTTGTTTACGACCTATGGGATAACAAACTCTGCTGTTATAAATGCCTATTAAAAGAAACAAAGCAAAAAGATAAATAACTCTATTAATCTTTGTACCCGAAACACACTCCTTAATCTTGAGAACGGTTAATTACGAATTTGGTATCTTCTGTAGCAAGACGCAGTTAATAATTGGAATTATTTAATTAATTAACATATAGACGAGTTTCACTCCCCTAATAAACTCAATGGATTTTTGTCAGATATCTTATTAAGGTTGTTTTTAGAGCAAGACCTTACTTTTTATCCTTATCTAAATCATAAGAAGTGTCAAAGCTTGTGTATATTTTGAGTTTAAATAAAGTTAAGATTGTTGATGTAATTCATAACGTCATGGGTTATTGGAATGTTATTCTTGGGTAGGAATACTTTAATGTGGAACCAAAAGAGATAATTACGAAAATTGAGAAATTGATTGCTTCTAATGTCTCGTATACCAATAAGTTAAAATTTGCAAATTTTACTCTCTTCGTCATCAATACGTTTACAGGAAGACTAATATATACAATGAACCTTGTTTATAAGCACTATATGCGTAGTAAAAATATATGATGATTTTTAAATTGATTGAATAAATAGCCTAGCAACGTCTAATTTAATAGTTAAAAACTGTGGTCCCTCTGTTAATGTGTAAGAAATTAGGAAACGAACGAGACATAGTGGTCATGGAGAAAACAGAAGAGTGAATAAACTGTCAAATGTATCTTAAATTCATTGTATGTGTCCAAATTTAAAGATAATTGTATTTCATATATAATCGTAGGATGTAAATGTGCATTTCATTTCTGTATTCAGGTTGCAATTTTATTTATACTGCAATAAAAAATGTTAAATGAGAAAATTTAAAAAATAAATTGCATTTTGTATTTTAACAGAAGTGTTGATTGTATTATTATCGGGTTTCATTGGTTTATATGATTTTAATAAATTATTTTCTATATTATAGATGTTTTTTTATGTCCTATACTTGTTCTAGTACCATAATCTCTATGTATATTAAGATTTATTTATTGAAGGTTTCCCCTGAGTAAAAATGAGGTTGTGTGATTTCAATCTCTGTGCTTCATCCCTCTTCATAATATCATAGGATTATCTTAATATTTCTTCTTTCTTCTTACATAAATTTAACAGTTTTTATTATTTACTAAGGGAGTCCAATGATTTCCAAGTACCTAAAATTTAGAAAGGATAATATTCTCAAAGACACATTCCCGAGAAATGAGAAGTCCTACCTAATGCATATTATTATAAAAAAACCAACATAGAGTATACAAACTAGATTTATGTATACAGTTTGTATATAAATTATTATTATAATTAGTTCGAAACATCAGCATTAATTAGTTTTTTAATTAATTAAAATATCTACCTATCTATTTATTTGTCTCTATTTTGTATGAATGAAATATTGAATTGCTAATTGAAAGAGAAGAAATAAAATCTTCATAATTGACCATTATTTAATTTTTATTATCTGTATTTAACGCAAGGATTCTTTTTAATGCGCATAATAGATGTAAATATTTTAAAAATTGCTCTAACAAATTTTTAATATTGACATATGTAGGTACGGAAAATATTAAGGTAATACATTCCTATAGAAATCTTGAAATTAGCTTTCATAAAAGGTTTTAGGTTTATATTATAATAATATATAGAAAATTTAGTCTTTTTTTCCCTATATTTGTATTTATTTTCATTTTTAAGACAATAAAATTCATAATAAAATTTAGTGCTTAGCCTAAGGTAATTCTGCTTCAAAAAAATAAAAATAAAATCACTATTGCACCTACATTAAATTTTTTTGAAACAATTGGACTTTTGTAAATAAAACTTTTCTATTATCTATTATAAGTAAAAGAAATATCAAAATGTTTTTCATCACCGAACAAAACATATTTAAATTTTTTATTAATACTATACCCATTCAATTTTCTCAAAATTGAATGATTCTACATGAAATATACATGTCCTGCTGATATAAAAATAAGTCCTCGATAAGAGATTGTCCACTGATTTTGACGCATTTTTTTGAAGTGCTTCCTTTGTGCAAAGATCTTTTCAGTACAAATTATTTCTTTTATGCAAAGTATTACATTGGCATCATTTAAATATAAGATCTTAAATGCTTGTTATTCAGGTCTGATTTAAATACCACAACAAAGCTATATTTTACTTTAGAACACAATTCCAAGTTTAGACATGTATATCAACATAATAAAAATGATAAATTGGAGAATCGAATGAAAATTTCATTCAGAATTAGAAAATAACTGTTTCTTATTTATCAGACATCGTATATCAAGTGAGAGTGACTATACCTATATAGCCATTGACAAGCTCCTGAACTAAATGCTGATAATATATTTATCATTTGTACATAGCGGGAGAAACGCTATATAGGTTTTATATTTATTAAAGACTACAAGGGGGAGGTTGCAATGTGAAATAAAGTATTCCTTAATTTTTATGAATAGTTTATTTTGCGCTTGTTTAGTGATTTTTTTATTGAAAATATGTCTCATAAAAATTTATAATAGATTTACTTTTTTGAAAGTTTTGAAACATGTTTGGTTTTACACCCAGCATATTTTCCAGATGTCTACTAGAATCGAAACAATAAGTAACTAAATTTTTTCTTGTTTGTAGCTCTTTAGTAGAAAAGTTTTCGATAAAAAGATTGGACAATGAGTTATGTAGAACAGGGTTAGTAAAATGGATTTAAAGGATATTAATAACTAGAAATTCATCGAAAACAGATATACTTTTAAGATATCATTTATATTAAATAGGCTATACAAATTACCTTTGTTGTAACATCCTCAAAAAATAATGTCAAAATGTTTTATTTATGGCAAAAAAGTATATTTTTTTCAACACAAATAAATTTAGTTTAAGGGATTTAAAGTTAATTTGATATTAAATGAAGTTATATAATTATTGATATTCGATACATTTCATTTATAATTTTACCTCAATAGCGGTGTTTTGGCATATTTAATCAACAAAATAATATGTGCAAATTTAATGCTTTGAAAAATAACCCATATTGAATTGATATGTAATATTCTTTGAAAATTTTAAATTTAAATTATTTTTCATTGCGTTATTCGTCCAAAAAAATATATTACTGTAGTAGGCCAGATTTACTCTAAATTTCAAGAAACATAACATATTTTATATGAATTGAGTAGTTTTATGAAAAAATAGACACACATCTGCTTACAAAACTTTATTTCAATTGATACATTTATTGGGTGATTTAGTTTTTCAAACATTTCATTAGGGTAAATACTTAATTTTCCGTTAACCATACGAAACTATCATAATACCGTTAAAAAAAAAATATTTTATGGATATTCATGGATAAAAGAAGCTTATGTGAAAATTGAAATACCCTTTAGTCTTGAACAATAATCAGGGATTCTTTTTAGACTAATCAGGCTCCGCGTACCATTTTTGAAAATGGGGACGCAAATAACTGTAATTAAAAAAAAATCTCTTGTTACATCCTAATTAGAGATTCAGGGATACTATCTTATAAATTGGTGAAATGCCCAGTTCTTATGTGTTAAATCTATTTTCAATATGTAAAAAGAGGACAAATTTTGGTAATTGTATAATATTCCTCATCACCAGACAAAGATTTACATAAATTTATCCGATAGTTTTAATACAAAAAGATAATTGTTAATTACTCTTGATATTAAATATTTGAAATCCGATTTTTAAAGTAAAATTAATGTATACATTGAAAAAAAACACCAACTGATTGTTGGTCTTTTTCAATTTTGATGCAATTGGAATTTTAGGTAATAAAAAAACGTAAAATATAGAAAAATCCTTTATTTTAAATTATTTTAACCGACTGGGCCATTTCCATGAACTTACACTTGCTTTTAAATTTAAAGCTTTATTTTGTTCTGTTGTTGCCTTGTTGCTTACATCAGTTTTGTTAACGGATGGTTGGTTCATGAGATAGATTTTATTTTTGCTTAAATTTATATAAAATTCATTTATTGTTCTATTTTTTCTCATATGAAAATATATGAATATTGGTATATAGTTTTTATCGTGCAAATGTATACATTGGAGAAGTAATTATGCATTTTCTAGCTATTTTATCAAATAGTCTTTGTTTATGATTTTTGTATCTCATTCTACTGTTGATTTGTTGCCAAATAACAAAAGAATTGTAAATAAAATGTCAATCATATTAGAAAAAATAGCATCAAGACATATCTTAGTCATTCTTTGACAAGTGTATCTAAAAATAAGTTTGTCTTGTTGTATTTTTTCAAAATGTATACAAATCTCGGTTATAAAGGATCCTCATATCATGAGTAGTATTGCTTGGTATACTGGTACTATATTGGTATTGGACTGTTATTGACGTAACTTTTCCAGAAAATTACTTTACATAACCATGTAGTAACAAAAATTATTAATTTTTTCAAAATTCTTAGCGAGACCAAACAAAAACCCCTTACCGACATTTATTTTCATATTTTTTGTCAAGTAAGTATTATAAAGTATTTAAATACCGATATTATCATTGGTACTGGAACCAGTACAAAACATGGGTATCGTGATGACAGAAAACATAAGTGTTGTAATTTTAAACTAATACATTTGATATTTATTAGTCCTAGATTAAAGTAATCAGGCGATCAAAAAAAGTCAATAGGTATTGAACAATAAAGTTAATTATAAAGTAATAAAGATTTCAAGCCAGTGGATACCCTTACATCAAAGGAAAGATATGTTTATTATATTAGCGATATCGAAACTTTAAACATACACATTCATAAACATAAAGTGTTAAGATTTATATAGGACAACATAATATTTACAGTTTGCACATTCATTTTATTGTAAAATTGTTTATAATTCCCACCTTTTAAAAATTTACATGCCATTTAGTTAGAAATATTGGCTAAAGTAATAAATAATTATTGTTTAACTGAAGGATCATCTATTTAATTTTCAAATAAAAGCAAATAGTTGAATATATTTGAAGATAAATCATTTTATACAGTTATAAAATATTTAAGTTCATACAAACATCACAAATGATGTAAATATGAGCAAAATTGTGGTGAATGTAAATTGAAATAAATGAAATAAAGTATTTGTTGGTGCAATCAAGGTATGAATGCTTTTAAAAACTATTCTTCTCTATTTAAAAATTTTTAGCGTATTTTTTTGCAATATATCTCTGTAAGTAGATATATCGTCTATTTACGTTATCATATTTTTCATGACATTCTATCAGGTGAGGCTATTACGCTTACCCCAATTCAAACAATATTTCAATCCTTAAAAATCAATACTAAGACACATAAACATAACTAAATAGTTTGAATCTTATTCCTTGAATATTAGAAATTTCTTCCCAATTTCATCAATATTCTAAATTAAATAACTTAAATTAGTCTTGAAATATAAATTACAATTTCATGAAAGAATGTCAGACATTTTTGTCTGGTGTATCATTATTTCCTGTCGATTGTACAGAATATTTTCCACTTTTTTTAAGTATTTTTATATTCAAATGCAAAGTTTATACTCTTAATGTAACTCCTACTGAGTCTTTTTGCTACTCAGAGGGAATAATCTGTTAAATCGTTGTGTCGGCGACGTCAAGTGCATAATAGTCAATTTTTTTGTCAAAAATACCTCCCCTAAAAAAAATATATATATAGAAAAATACCTAAATATCTATAACATAATTATTAAGACAAGGTTGTCCAATTATACGGGATCTAAGTCTTGATTACGCTTCTAATACATTCATAATTATTATTAAAGATCTGCCAATTGATGCATGCCAATGGTTCTTAAAAATTAGGCCTCAGAAAATAATAATAATATGATTATTTTAGAGTCAATTTGTCAGCTTACAAAGATGTCTAATAATAGTGTTGCTTTAAATTGAGATATTTTTTCCGATCTGAACCTTGACTATCAAAAGGGAAAGCCCTAAGAAAGGAAAAACGCCTATGGTATCTAGCCTTCTGTATTTTTCTTGTTGCCAACTGTTAATTATTAATTAGAGAGTAATTATCAATTGTTATATGCTTGGAATTCATAATCTTATAAATGTCTGAGTATTAAATGAGACAAATTGTAAACAAAAGTCCTTGATTTATATAAATTAATATCAAATCCTAATCTTATGTATTACCCTGTTTAAATTTTATAGGTGAATTAAATAATAAAATCGTCTACTCATGGATAAAAATGAAAACAGGTGAAAAGAAAATATACTGCACCTTTGTTTATTTCATAAAGCTGCTCGTACGTGTCTGCTAAAGAGAAGTTAATCCTAAAAATATGGAAAATAATACAAATCACAAATATTTCTTTAATAAAATTTTAACTTTTTTTTTTTAATTTATAGTCGTTGAGATTCCAGAAATTTTTATATCCCTGGTTATTATATAAAGTCCTAATTTGTGTAAAATTTGTATATTGCCGACTGTCATTGCCAATAAATGAAACGAGCTAATTAAACTAATTGTAAGCAATTAAGATTTATTATGGATACGACTAATGCCTAATATTTATAATGAAATGGAAACAATTAATTATATTTATTTTTATTTCTTTATATGGAAAAACTTTCTTATGGATCAATATAAAGATAAGAATACTTTTTCAAAATGAATGAACTAATTTCTCTTTCCCATTATTTTACAATCATCCTATAAGAGATATGAAAATATAATAAATAAAGAATATATATTTTAATCAATATGGCTTTAGGTATACACTTTGACATTTCTTCAATGAACTTTATTTACAGAAATGGTTCTTTATTCAAATTAAGAAAAAAATATTTTTCGTATACGTGGTTCGTCAACATAGAAGCAACATTGAACAAAAAAAAATACCATTTTTTTTTGTTTTGTTAATCGTGAAATTTTTTTCCGACAAAATGATTTTCACTATTGATCAGCATCACTACAAAATGCAAAGTTACTTTAAAAATAATTAAAATAAGTCCCAGAGATTCCCTGATATAAAAAAATCCATAAAAAATATTGGTCCTAGAAGTAATAGCGTCTGACGGAAAAGTTTTGACCAATACTTCTTTAATCTGGGAGCTAAAATTGGAGTGAGGGAGTACACATACTTCCTTGGCCATGTTGTTTTATACTGTATTCGGTTCAATTACCCCAATGGGAACTATGTATGACTGCAAGTTCTTGTCATACTGCCATTAAAACACAGAAATTCGGTTGTCTCCAATTAAAAAATTATGGAACAAGTCAAAGTTGCCTCCTTCAATCCCAGACCTTAATTACATACTAGTCCTTTTATTATTACTATTAATCCATCTTACCTAGGGAATGGGATATGAACAGACAAAAAAACTATTATAGTCACAAAGTGTCATGACAGCACCCACGATTGAATGTATTGCAAGGGGGGTAGGATAGGTGACAAATTTTTTGAAATATTTTTATAAATACCAAATTTGACAAATAATGTTGCTTTTTATTTGTTTAAAGAAAAGGGTAGAATTTGATTTTTTTTAATAAAAGACAAATTGAACTAAAGAAATTATCAAATATTTTGTCATTTCAAAATAGCAAGAAAGAGGGATAGTCCCTCTGGTTCCAGTGTTACTGCGTGACAATGATGAATTTGATAATAAACAAATAAGTTTGTGTTGTTCAGGTAAATTTGGACTACCTTTAATTACAAGTTTTAAAATAATAAAAAAACAAAACAAAAAAACATTGAATGGCCTTCAAGGAGTAGATGCTATTTGTGTAAATTAGCAGATAATTACTTCTCTAACTGCCCCTGAAAGAAGTAATCCAAGGCATTTATATTGTGGAAGGGGGGAGGGAGTTAGAGGGACAATTCTGAGGGTCCCAAAAGGGTACCTTCTTTTCTTTCAACAACTTTCGGCTATTGCTGGCCTTGTGAGAGGGGGGGGGGACTGAGTCTTATGGATCAGGAACTGGACTCCATTGGCCTCAGTTTTCATCCAAGGTATCACTTGGTTAGATATGAGTTCACAGTACCTGTTGGCACCTACCATCTATTCTGGCTCAAAGAAGATGGGGGCACGACACTGCTGTTTTTCTCTATAACTCCAAGGCTAATTATGCTCGTCGGAAACTGGGTTTTAAAGACATGGGGACATTAGCTCTCTTTGCAGTCAACCATCTGTCGTTCTGGATATTGTGGGACCTGTCGACAGTTCATTGTTTCTCATCCGAATAAAAGATGATTTGGTACCCATGAGACTTCAAATCATTTTGCAATTTTCTTCTGCAAGCAGCCGAGTGGCCTTCATTTTGTCAATAAGGATATGTCTTTTGTAGAGGCAGTATGACTTCTTCCTCAGGTGAGTAATTATGGTCTCGAAGACTGCTGTACGGCTTACTTTGCGCTATTTGGCATGAACGTTAATATGAGTCAATAGAGATGCCTTTATCGACCGTTTCAGGCCTACAAAAAATCTAGTAGTCCGTTTTTTATCACAACGGGACCTGTGAGCTTTTTTCCTTTATTCCTCCTCCTCTTTTCAGTGGTTGTAGACGTCGTAGAATGTACTCTTTGGATAATTGAGAATCTTCTGAATGTCCCGCCACACCAATTTGGTGATGGCGTTTCTCCGAGTCTCCTCTATTTTAAATACTTGTTTTAAAAAAAGTTGCGCCACTAACTTAAAGCTAAAGCTCAACCTTTCCCTTTAAAGTTGAAATAATCGAGTTAACTGCTTTTCTTTTTGTTTATGATTTAGTTAAAGATGATCCAGATTCATATGATCAGCCCTCTAAATAATCACCCTTTTGACATTTACCCCCCATGAATGTTATCATAGAAAACAGAATGTTAAATTTAAAAGAGAAACCTCTTTCGAATGCTGGAACCACAACTCTTGAGATTCTTATCCGTTATCCGTACTTCTAACTCCGTATCAGAAGGGAATAAATTGTATTAGGTGTCATTATCTCATATTAATTCCTTGGATTCCTTCAATATCTCATTCACGGTGCATTCTTTCCTTCTGATTCTTACTCCAATTAAGGATTTTATAGTTTCTATCTGAGTCCGATACACTCAAATTCATTATTTTTTCAAAGAAGTATTATAATTTTTCGGTGTTGTATACTACTATCTATTGTACACCTAAAGCTTTGGTTTTTTGAACTTCCCATCGTCATTTCCAAAAAATAATGTTTTACTTATATATTCTATGATAAAATATAATTTATTATGATAATAGGATCCACCATTTATGGAGTCTTGGATCAAAAGAATTGTTTACTATTTTATCAAACCTTTAATTAATCTTCACTAGTAATTTAAACAACGAAAGCATCAATTAAATTTTGATATTCGATTTAATAATATGCCACTCTCTCCTTTCAAATACTTCAAAGTTTAGCATTCTGTAAAATATATAAACTTTGGAAGAGTAAATAATCTTTCAAAAGTTTTTATAGAACTTTACCCAAAATTGATTATGTCATCCATTTTTTTATGTAGCATAATTTTTTATTGGTAAAATCAAACTAACAATACAAACAGGCTTATATTGTTAACCCAGATTGTGGATATGTCTAGTATACTAGTAGCAGAGTAGTATTTCAGCCCCTCGGAGTAATCAGGTATCGGACATACGAACATGTTTCTCAGAGTAGTTATTTTTCCCCAGAACGTTGTCCCAGAAAATAATCCCAATCATGAGTGATATTTAAATCATATGTTTTTATCATCTTATTTTTCAAAATCTAAGTCACAGCAACAAAATAACTCCCTTACAACCAAATTTTGTTTGTTACGTAACCTCCTATTAAATTAAAGTCTTTTATAGTTATGACATAATAGTGCATCATTTCCTAGTTAATGGTCCATAAGCTATGTATGAATGAATAAGTCATCAAATAAAGTAGGATATTTTTTTGTCGTGAGTATTAAAGTCTTATGATAAGATAATGAGTGTTTAGCTAGAGGAATATATAGTCCTGAAACTACATAAGTATGCTTTACACCATCATGATTGTAAAAAAAAAATGATTAAAGCTAGTGCAGATACATATATTTTTAAGTTTTTTTAACCCTTTTATCTATAAAGTTATTGTACGAGGGTTTTATGACTAGCTAAGTAAAAGTTTTGGTCTTCCAAAGAAAAAATCGATCTAGATCTTCCTATAAAAACTGGTCTCATTTAAAATTCGGTATATACCAATTATATAGATGAATTGCATATGTATGTGTTTATCCAAAATTTCTAATTTTTTATCGTTAAGTTATTTGAGATTTATTTCTCAAAGGATGGTATGTCTTGTAAGTATTTGACTTGACACCTAGTCTTAGAACTTTTGGCTATTACTTAACACACAAACTTGCAGTAAAAAAGGTTGATGAATAAATATTGTTTAAGTTCCGATTTGTTACATTTCACATTATTGAAATGGCCGGGTTAAAAATCAAGTAAATAACCAAACTAGATAAAATTTTACAATATTTTTACAAGAGTCTTCTCTGGCATGATAAATAAAATGTTGTTATTGCCTAATTATACTAAAAATACAAAAAATTCTATTTTTTTTTTAAAAGATTATTTTATGTTTTTCGATGTAAAACAATAAAGAAGTAACCATTTAAATCATGTGAACGATTTGTTGATTAGTTTTTACTAGCCCATATAGACTAAGATTGTAACATTCCTGTCATGTACGCATATGAATAAAGGTATGTTCACGATATTAATGTCACATTAATTGCTTAATTAAATTTGCACTTGCTTTATATAATAATATGCATATTATAGCTTAATGTGGTGATAAGAACGGGCTATAAAGTACGCAAAGTATGTCATTCTGAAGAAGGATGATCGGTACATAGTTGGCAATGCCATGAAAAATATTGCAGGAAGTCATTCAAGAGGATTGAAAGAGCCTTCTTTTCACAACAATAGTATAAACTCTACCAAAAGCCTTGTCATCCACTTTTGAATCACTGAAAACACGATGAAAATCTGATAATTTTTTCTATAAAAATACATTTACTGTGAACCCTGTCTACAAGAAATAAAATGCCCTGGTGGTTTATTTAGATATTACAAACAGAAACAAAATGACTAAACAACCACCTCTGTGATGAATGTTAGGTATAAGAGCCTCAATGGGAGACAAAACCCCTTTATTTTGCCGGATCTGACAGAAATCCAATGCAAGTTTCTTTATTTCATTGTGACTATCTTGTTTCTTTTGTTTATTGGGTGCTTATCGAATAAAAGCTGAGAACCTAAGCTTTTAGTTAAGTGACTGGAACTTTTTAATATATCGTACGATACTAATCAAAAATCCGATGGAAAATTCTTTTTTCCATACTGGTATACATTTTGTTACTTACTTATTTCCAAACTCCTCTGCCAATTTTTTAAATCCCCATAATTGAGTCCATTGTTTCTAGAGTTTATATGTGCATACACCCCAAAGATAAAAGTTATCAACAAAATAGATTGATTTTTATTTTACATAAAGTTTGTTTTTTCTTTTGGTAATCAAATAAATTTTAGCCATTGTGTAATATATTAACTAATGGAAAATAAATGAAAAAAGATAATGAGAAAATCAAACTGCATTCATTGTTAAAAAGTATATTTTATACTTCATTCAGGACGAAAAGGAGTGACATAAAGAAATACCCCTTAGAAAAAATTAATTAGATATATTACAATTAATCCCAATTTGATCTAATGGTTAAAAATCCCTTCCATCCCACCAAAGTGATTTACCATATTCTAAAATGAAGACTATATACCCAATTATAGTTGTCTACTCTTATATTTTTTCCCCATTTGGGGAGTCAAGTATAATTGAATATAGAATGTTCTCACTGGCGTCATAAAATGCATCATAATTGAAAATAACTTTATCTTGGAAGGATCATAGTTAATATTTTTACTATATAAATTAAACAAAATCCAATAGATCTTGATGAAATATCATCAAATTGCTTTCAGAATAATAAAAAACTTAATACTTCTATTCAATAATACTTTATAACAATGATAAACAGTGATATATGAATGAAATCTTATAGATATTGAAAGTCCTTGTGAAATGGCGAGATTTGTACAATTTTGTACTATTTTAATCAATTATTTTTTTCTCTATACTAAGGATATAAGATTCTATTACGATGTAACAACATATTCCATAGAGATATTAAGGTCAGATATATTATAATACAAGGGCTTGGATGTATTGGTACTATTTTGTAATCCAAATACACAAGAATACCTGACTTTTATCCTTATTTCCATTTTTATTTATGAAAAAAAGGTTTTTTTCTTATAAAACTTGGATATTTAGTCCCATGAAATGGCTGACATCAACAATAATGACGTCACATGAAAACACTTTAAACTAGCAATACAACCTTAATAATTTCATTCTTTTATCTCAATCCACAGAAAAGGAAATGTGTTTATAATTATATTTAAGTTCAATTAAAAATAATATTTAAAACTTTTTGGGACATTTGGTATAAAAAATGATAGTTCATATGGAATTTCATATTTAAGTTAAATTAAAAATAACATTGAAAAAAATATAAATTGTTCTTTTAGTTTTCCTAATTTACTGTAGGTATAAGTAATTAATATGTTTTTGAGCAAGTCACGAGTTCTTGCTACGTACAAGGTGATATTTGTTTTTTATTTCATTCCTCTTATAGCTACTTGAAGCAAATTGAATGAAACGTCATGGTAACTAGTTGCTATTCTCCGAAAAATTATTCAAATTTTGATGTGATTTGCTCATAATTTCTTCAGTCCTTTTTTTTTTTAAGGACACCAGTAAGGCATATAATTTACAACTCCAATCATAAATCCAAAAATTTACCTTAGAAAACAATAAATTTATTTAACTATGAGTAACAAAATATATTCATGCATTATTGATTCTCACTCATCTTGCTCCAATTTATAATTAAGTTATAAATAATATAAATATTTGTTAGAGTGTTTTGTGTTCAAGATAAAAAAAAGGTTGTTCAGACATTTTGTAGCATTTTCTATTTTGTAATAATGGCAAAATATGATGATTTCATGGTTGCATTAGTATAAATCTATCAAAAACACTTTAGTGCACCATGATTTCAATAACACTAGTCAATAAATTTTTGCGCTTAGGATTGGTGTGTTCTTCATTGCTTTTACCTCAAAAAACATGAAAATATCCTCTATAGATGATTTTTTTTGCTTTTGTGGTATACTGAGAGAAACATTCTATATATTATGAATAAACTTTGACAATTTAATAAATGTACAAGCTATAAATCTGATATATTTTTTTAAATATTAATTTGTTAAGGTGTTCTTTTTTCAACTTTTTTCTTTAATTTACAACAAACTATAATTTTTGAATTGCTAAAAAAAAATATTAGACTTTCAAACAAGAAGCAAATTTTTTCTTATTTTTTTTTTTTTACTTACAAGAGGGTTTCATAAATAAAAACATTCAAAAACTCAACATCTCAACCGAAGGGCAAAAAGAAGTTGTTCATACCTAGTATTATACCTATAGTTATAAAAAACAGTATTTTTTATTTAATTTTTCAAAATCAAATTTAAATATGAAAATATTTTTAGTAAAATTGTATTTTTTTTTGTTTATTAGCTATGTTTTTAGTACTGACTATTTATTTATTTGACGTCATCAAAATATTGACTATATAGCTTATTTATAATTTTCATAGAATAATTATGTCCATGCAGATTTGAATGGATAATAATTTTTGGCATTGTGTACTAAAATGCGAAATTTTGTTGAGTAGTGTGATTAATCTAAGGTGTTTGTGAACTTTTCATAGTATATGTTGCTTCAAATGACGTCAAATATGAGATTATTATTTGTTTCTCTCTCTTTTAATTTTATCAAGTTAGAAATTTTCTCAAAAATAGACATATTGGTCAACTTAAAACTGGCATTCCCCATTCTGGTATTATAAAGATATTTCAAAATCTGGGATGGAAAAAAATTCTAGGAAAATGAAGATTAACACAAAGAAAAAAAAAATAATAAAATGGTATAGACCAAGTTTAATAGAAATACAAGGTCAGACCATCATGTAATTGGGGTTGCTAGAATTCTCAATCTGATGTATTGCACCGACTGCTGTACAACACAGGTAGATTTTGGAAAAAAAAACACAAGCATTCATAGTTTATGACGTCACTATTGCTAGAACTTTCAATTTAATGTACCGTACGGACTGCTGGGGAAGAAAAACAGATTTTGACAAAACACGTAGCTACTCATCTACTATGGCTTTAATATTAAAAACGTGGTGGAACTCAAGTATTATTCGTAAACGCGTTATGGTATAACTTTGTATTTCTATTAACCTTGGTCTAAGCCTAGATACAATTTTTACTGTAATAGAATTTGGGTTCAGACCAGATAACATAAAGGATGATGTCGTTATATCCCTAAAGGCAGCAATAGGGGAAACAAATGCGTCAATAAAGTCCCTAGCCATTGCTTTATTGGATTTCCAAAAAGCATTCGATTCCTTCAGAGGATGTGGTATTTAGCGGGGAAATAGTTTTGGGTATTCATAGAGGCTATCAGGAAAATGCTAAAAGGAGAGAAATCAGTGATAGAAATTGATGGTGAACAAAAAATATATATATTTAGAGAAATACACGCCAAGGGGATCTGATCAGCCCATCTCTCTTCCTCATAGTGATCAGACCTCTACAAACATCTACTGAGTACAAAAATAGGAAGAAAACAGATTACAAATCTATTATTTGCAGATGATATGACTATCTTGATGGGTGAACAGTCAATTTAATCAGACTTGAGAGACCTCAGCAGAGTCCTTCAATAACTTGAAGAAGGATCAAGCTTGAAAATGAATGAAGAAAATACTCAAGTCATGACGAATATGGAAGAGCCAGAGAAATTATTCGTGGACTCCTGTCTGGTTAAAGAGGCAATAATACTAGGAGACATTATCACATTATTATGAAAAATGACACTAAAAGAAATGCTAAAACTAGACAATAAAATATAATCAATTAATTTATCAATTAGAAAACATTTCATATCAATTTTCCCTGGAAAAAGTCTTTTTATGTAGCCTGGAACGGAAACTTCGTGTGTTCTACTAATCAAACGCCATGGAAAAACCTGGTGCTAGAAATGAAGATCAAGAACATATATTGGAAGATAATGGGAACGAGTGGACCACTTCAAGGAAATACGGAGGTAAAAATACACTTATCTACGGAAATACAAAGGAATTTGGGCCTAAATAATATTATTGATGTTTTAAACTGCAATAAAACTGTAATAGCGATGCTGAAGCCGCCCCTTCAGTTCTCTTTCAACCCAACCAGATGACCTAAGCCCATGAACGTACTTATGAATATTGCAAATCGCTCCATCAATAGACAACTGCGTTTGCAAGATCCATGACCGGATGAACTCCATATTTTTATTAATGCTGCAATGAAAAAGGGAAAGACAAAATAATATCTAAAAACAATATGGGACGGTGAAACAATAATATATAATAGAATATGTTCTCTACTTCACACCGAGAGTATTTCATGATGAGCAGAGCCTCTGTTGTCACTGTAATGAGATGCACACATTGGAGCATGACTTCAAGGAGGGCAAAAGAATGGAGAAAGCGGTGGGAGTCCTAGTGGAGGGTATTCTCCAAAATACAGGTAAAACACCAACGCAGCACGGACTACTATACGGCTTTTTGACAGACAGTCAAAATGTGGCTTTGAGGATAGCGTACAAAGTAGTGCCAAAGTTTCAGACAATGTTGGCGAAAAAGGTATCCATAGGATGCCATATCTCAAGAAAAGTGGCCCAGGTTGCGGTGGGTGAATTTGATTTTAAAGAAGTTCTTAGCCGGGAAAATAAATGAGATACATGCAGCATGTGTTCATTAGTTATTAGTTTGCTATTGTTTATTTATATCATTATTTTTAGTAATTAATTTCTTGTAACAAAGTTAGAAATAGACGAAACTTCAAATCTATGAATGGTATTTTCTAATATTTTATTATTCGTTGTTTGGTTTTTATTGGGGTTAAATGAATTTAATTACTTTACGTGTGTACAGTATTAATTTTATATGTTGTTTTTTCTACAATAATCATTTACCAGTGATATTGGTGTAAAAATAAAATAAAGTTGGTCAATAGAGAGAGACTGAAAAAAAGGCCAGTGATTTGAAAACAACTATGTTTTGGCGGCACAGGGTCTGTAACTTCAGTCTCTGGCAAAATATCCTCAAAGACAGAACCGAAAAAAAATTGATTTTGAATCTAGTTTCAACACTAACTCATATTATAGGGAGTTTGCTTAAATGCTCAATAAAAAATAGACCGAACCGAGAGCTTTCTGAAATTTTTTTATAGACAAATTAAAAAAAATAAAAATGTATTGACAATAAGATAATGTAATCAAACTTTTTTTTGTATTATCTCTCGTCTCAATGATAACTGCCTCGATACAAGGGCGGAAATTACTGAAGGGGTTCTTGATACCCACTCAAGAACCTTGTGTTAAACACGGATATTTTTTCTTTGAAATAATCCAATCTTCAGTGAGGAGTAGAATTGGACTCCCTCCTGACAATATTACACCAGAAATAGTCAAACGCATTGAGAGCAGGTAATGATGTTGCTCACATATTTAAACAACCAGATATTTCGGCATCTTTAATTTCCTTTCCCTAAGGAAGAAATAAAAAGGTGTCAGAGGACTCAAACAAAGCTCTTGTGGTGTATGTCTTCACTCATAGTCTTTCTGAATTGTCCCCTCAAAGATTTTCATTTCTTTGGCTGGGCAGCGCATTCAGATGGCTGGGTAAGACTTTACTTTAGTATTCAAACTTGTATTAAAGTAGGCATTTCTTTTTCTGTTTTTCCACTAACTCCAACTCAATTTAGCCCAAAATATTGATGGTCTTATTGGCATTATAAACAGTCTTGGCAATGCCTTTTTTTTCCTATTCCCGCATAAATGACGTCTGAAATTCTGTTATTTTTTGTTTTATGCTCTAACAAATTTCATAATTGAAAATAATGAATTAAAATTAATGAAAAAAAGAAATTTCCAGCTTTATAAAAAGGTCCATTTTGAGCCGTTACGATATATACATATAGTCAGGGAAAAAATACTTTAAAAGTATAAGGAGGGCTTACACACATCCTACATATTATGTTTATGATGTTTACTTAATGGGAAAAAATATAAATGCAATCTTACTCATATTACACATTTCAATGTTGCGCTCCTTTTGACGTTGTTTTTTTCTCTTTTTAGTGTTGTAGGGCGACCTGGTACCTAATGATCCATGGATAACATAGCAACAAAATCGTGCAAAGCAAATGATTGTAATAAGTACAATGGCTGTTAGTAGAGCCATGAGAATGTAAGCTGTGGTTTTACTCCGGAGCATGATGAGCTATTTTGTGGGCTTTCTTTTGGTTAATGCAGATTTTATTCAATCATATAGATATATGCTGTATTCATTCTGTAAATAAAAAAAATGCGGATAACTATTTTATATTTGTGCGAATATATATTTTAAGAAATAAGAACCCTTTTTCTCTAAAAAATAATTATTAAAGCACTATAATAAGGCTCATTTGTAATTGTGTAGTAACAGTAATTTGAAATACGAGTATAAACTATTTAGTTACTTTTTAAAGAGCTTTGGCTATGAAACATTTTTTTTAGGATTAATAATACATTGTTTTTTATTATTATTATTTATTCACAAGCGAACATAATCATTAAGAATAAACGAAAATAAACCTAAACATATTCATTCGTTTTAGTAGGGGGGGGGGAAGAAATTTGTTCCTTATAAATTTGTATAAAGTTAGGAAAATTTTAGTTATTAAAATTGTAATTTCATTTCGACAGGGTCTTACCTAATTAAAAGTAAAATGACTTTTCCTTTTTCTTTCTCTTCTTTTCGGAACTTTGTTTCATTAATAAAGATACAATACTTATAAGATTCTTTTGTTCTTTATCTACTTGCACATTCTCATAAATTCTTAAAACTATTCAAATCAAGAATTTAACAACTCATGTAACTAATATAATATGTATGCCAATAAATGCTTAACTGTTTAGTTAATGATAACACAAGTCAACAACCTAATACATATTTTAGACGTCATATTAAATTCTTGTAGTACTTGATGAGCTGATTACTAATATGCAGTTAAGTATTTGGTATCAAATCGGTTTCTGAATTTTTTTTTTTGAGTATTTCTTTCGTTTTATATGTTCAACTTTTGAGTATGATAAAATACTTTTATATGCATATATGTTAGCATTACATCTAACTTTAAAGAAATTGTTGTTATGTAGCAGTTATTTAATGCTGCTTTTATGCGATTTTTTATGATAAATTACCATATACATATATTATAGGTTTAGTAGACTATGATGAAGGTTCAATCGATAAATATATACTTATATATATATTTACAAACATAAATAATGTTTTATAACAAATGCTCATATATAGAGTAAATATAAATATTTACAGTAGAAAAAAACGTTCTTATAAGAATATATTAAACAGATAAGAATAATGAGATGTAGAGAGTGCGACAGGGAAATTTTCCAAGATCAAAAAGTAAAACCAAAACCTTATAACTTTTTATTAGAAAAATTTAATGAAAAATTATATTCAAAAAACTTTTACCAATCAATCTTGGCAAGAACTATTCAGTATGGTCGCATCCAGCCTCTATTACAGCGTCCGCACGAGGTCGGATCTTGGTGCAGGTTGCTACAATATAATTGGTGGACATGTTATCCCATTGTATTTTGATGCTGGCCTTGAGCTCCTACACATTTCTATATGACGTCTTCTCAACCTTGCTCTCTAAGACGCTCCATACACTGAAGTCGAGGGGATTGAGATCAGGCCTGAGGGAAAAGGGGCACTAGGTCTAATCCCAGAAGTTAGCAAAGTTCTCCTTGCATAAGTTCTGTGTCTTCAAGACTGTATGGCTGGGGACACCATCTTGGATCAACATATAGTTGTTGTCAGGATAGTTAGCCTTCAGCCAGGGCAAGATTTTCTACCTCAGGACCTTATAGTAGGCCTCAGCCCTGATGATCTCGTCCACCTCAAACTCCAGGTACTTGAGAAATATTTCATCTCGCTTCAATCCATTTTCTCCACTTTCTACCTTCCTTATGACTCCTATACCATTCTCCTTAGCCACCCTGATGTTTTGGTATGTCCTCACGATCACGTCGACAATGTTTGAAATTCTTTTTGGATCAACAACTGTGTTGAGAAAATCCGAAACTCTTTGCCTTTTTGATTCCTGGTCACTCATTTTTTGTCCGATTTTGATCAAATCAAAACAATGAACAAGAAAAACAACACATATATCGTAACATTGCTTGAAATGTCCCCTGAAACCTTAATTAGCGCAAAAAAAAAAATCCTTGTTGCACTCTGTAGACTCGCTTTTACATACTTTAAGAGATAGATTTTAAGTGTTGAATGTTACTGCTATAAATTTTGAGACATTAGTATTTTAATGTAATTTTAGTGTAATCACTCTTTTTGAAATGAAATAGTTTGAAGTTGTCAATTTAACACTAAAAAGTAATAATAATAGTAAACATACACAAGAACGATGGCAATACATCATTTCCCATTGCAAACTTCTGGTATCAACTAAAGTGTTCAAAAATATTTTGTAGTATGGTTTAAATCAGTTTTGACTAATATAGTTATAATACAAATATTAACTTGCTACTAAACATGGAAATAATGAATTCTGATATGTTTAATTGATTTTTGGAAAAAGTAAAAAAATGATTGGTACAAAAATGATTCCACCATCCACTTTAGTGTCGTAAAAAGTTTTCAGGATCATTAAAAAATCTATCAATTCTGATAATTCGTCAAGACATAATGTTCATAAGCTTAACAAAAGATTTGGGTTTACATAAGCATTTTATAATAGTTAAACCATCAAATACAAGACAAATGCTTTAGGATTGCCCGCTCCAAGACAATATTAAGTTGTTAAAGTATTGGGATCAAAACAATTGTTTTTCGTTTGGAAACAACAAGTTCGATTTCTAATCTAATTTTGCTTTGATCATGATATTAAATGATCGAAAGTTATTAACATTTGGTTTTTTGCATTGAACAGCAGAACAATAGCAAGTTTTTTTTCTGATTTATAAAGTTGAAAACTAAATAAATCCTACAGGTTATTAATTTTTGTCTCATTTTGAGCACATAAATGAGCTTCAATTGGCTGAAACAAAAGTTGATTGAAATATTTCCAGATTTTATTCAAATTAAAAAATGATTACTTTTACAATATAAAATATTGTAGACTGGGAAATTCGGATCTACCAAAGGAGGTCACAATTTAATTCTTAATTTAATTTATAATTGCTAATTTAACTAATCCCGTTACTAAAAAGGTCTTTCAACTGTTTTGTTCCAAATTTCAGTCTTATTGTTATGTCATTTTATCTCAAGAATAAGTCTTTGATACATGCATAGACGTTTTATTAATAACTTTTATTTATCTATTTTTGTGTTTTTCAACATAAAAATAAATATAAATAGCCATTGAAACTCTTCCAGATTAATGTTGTTACATAACTAGTATTTATAGTTGAGAAATCTTTGATATTTCCAATTTTTAAGTGTCGATATCATATCCACATCTGCATTTATAAATATTCAATACACTACTAATAAGTATTTCATACATAAAAAGTACATTTATATGTAAATAAATTGTGCCCGGATAACTCCCTTGGAGAAAATTGCCATGGAGGAAAAATGTAAATTAGAAGAATTTCCCATATTTTGTTCAAACTTCCTAATGAATAATAACAAATTATAAATTCGCTTAATATTATTTATGAAAAATAATTGTATCATCCCCAACTGGCAATTTTAAAGCTATACCAGGAAAAATTATTACAATCAATGAGGTTCAAAATTTACTTAAGGAAAACTATATTTTCACACAAAAGGCAACACTAAATTATTAATCCCGTACCGTGGTAAAAGCTAAAAAATCCCCTCAAACTTTCTGGAGTTATTGGATTTAGCTAGATACATAATTATAGTCTCAATCTCAAAAATTAAGGATAAGGAAGAATTTACCATCACATTTCAAACTTCGTCAAACTGCATTTATTTTAACGAACTCTGGAACAATTGTTGAAAACAATGAATAATATAATGGATGTCTATGAAAGTTACCAGGTCTTAAATATTGTAAAGGGATTTTATCATACTGAATGGTCCAGGGATTACAGAGAAGATTGTTATCTCTATATTGTTACTTGGATTCTCTTTGAAAAGTCATAATGCTAAAAAACAAGCAGTTGATTTTTTTCTCTCATACTTCAAAAAGTCTGATTGCAGAAAATAAAAGATTACAGTAAATCTTAGAAAAATAATGATTGCAGCTGCAGAAAGATGTTCATTCTTTTTATCAAGATTTCTAATATCGAGTTAACGCGATAGAGGTAGGTTGGAAAAGTAACCAAATATTTTTCTCTTGTTCAAGCCAAAGATTACTGATCCTACGTCGATTGGTTTGCAATTAAAAAAAATCAAAATGAATTCATTGAACATTTTTTAGAATTGTGGTTATATTTTTTTAGAAGCTGACTTAATCATTTTTTTAAATTATTATTCATGCCTTTATAAGAGTTATAGTGATCAGTTTTTAAAATTTATATAATATTGATATATTTTAATCATGTTATTTTATTAATCAATATTGCATGTCTCAAATATCGTTAGTTTTCAATGAGTAGGACTTTTTTTAGATACCTTATGATTAATTGAAACGTGTAAGCAAATATGTTACATATAAAATCTGTATTTTAAAATCAGCCCTCCAAATAACAAAACTGTGATTACGGCACTGATATGAAATAAGTTAACTTTTTTTAAAGACCATAGATGTTTATTTACATATATAATCTTTATCAATGTGTAGAGAACAAGCTTTATAATAACCTACAGCTGTGTTCCTCCCTTATAAATATCAAAATAGGGATAATTGGCGCTTGACTTTTTTTTTTTTAAATATAACAGAAATGAAAATTGCAGGATTTGTGACTATAATGAAATCGATATTATTTCATTACTTTCTTCGATTTTTGAGTTAGTTCTGACACCCTTGACCACTCTTTTCACATACCCCACTACAATATTAACATTTCTTCTTCTTTTGTTGAACAATTATGTTTAATAGAGTTCCTCATCCCCCCCTTGAAACGAATTTTTAAGATACAAGATCACAGGATTTATTAGGAAACCATTATTAAATAATAAATACTGTGAAATTTAAGTGTTTCTTTTTATATTTTAAGACGCAATAATAAAATGTTTATAAAATATTATAAGCTTTTGTATTGATATTCCCAATTGTATTCTCTGCTTGTTTAAAAACCACTGATAAATATAAAACTATAGCTTAGAAATAATAAAAAATAAGTTACGGCATGGCCGTTTATGACAATATCTAACAAAACTTTTCATACAAAATGAATAATACATATAAATCTTTTTTCTACGTATCTTCAGCTCTCTTTCCCTCTTTTATTTCCAAATCTAGTTTTTCTATTCTTTATAAGTACATTTTGATATATTGAATGACGTACAAAATGTCACGTACAATATAAAATCTTTTTTTCTTAATAGAACTGAATTTTTTTGTTGGGCCAAAGAACAAGAAAATATTAAAGAAGTTATAAGTTTTTCTCAAAACTTTATTTTGGTATATTCTAAGTTCATATTTTTCATTATTTCTTTGAAATTACTTCTCATTTAAAAATAAAAATGTAATAGTAAAATGAAGCAGTTCTTGTTTATAGAGCAATGATTCATCTATTTGAAATAACATATAAATATTTACAATGAAACTAAATAAAAGAAATGAAATTTATAATATATGCAATAAAAGTTCCCTACAACTATATAATTAATCAAAAAATTTAGGTTGATATGTAGACATGGAAATATTTATTCCAATTAAATAAACATAAATGAAAATATAAATAACATATTATAGAAAAATGTTTTCCTGAAGAAATAAGTTAAAAAATATGAAGTACATAGCAATGGCTAGAGTTGTAGAAAATTTGATGTGCCGGTACATTGTAACCTAAAATTTTTAAGAATGTTAAAAAGAAGAGTAGCTTAGATGTCAGGATGCTTTATCACTTAGATTAGCTGCGATCAGCTATGAGAGGAAGAAAATATACCTAAGGATAATTTAAAAGCAATTACTCTGATGTCTATCTTCAATTCTACTCCCAGTCCAATAGAACTTACACTTCAATGCCCCCCCGACAAAAGATCTGTCGAACTATTTTTCTTTTATGATTACATACACAAGTGCTTACTTAATACTTAGATGTTCTCTCTTCAAGAATAGTAATAATATTGATTGCTATATGAACACTATTCAAATTTGAATTTAAAATTTTTTTGTACTTGTTTTGATCATTTTATCTACATCTATATCGATAGTAAAAGTAATCAGGTTCTCAAGTCTAGGAAAAACATAACTTTTTTTATCCATTTACTATTTTAAATTATGAGTTCATAGTTATTAAATATAATTGTTAAACAATTTGAAATATTTGCTGTATCTTATACAAATAGTTGTTTTTTTAGATATTCCTTTAATTGGTTCGATTGAGTCAAACAGATTTACTATACATAAAATTTTACAAACATTTCAAAATATTAAAAAATAGTTTTTTTTTTAAATGATGCTTTTATTTTAATGCAAAACTATCGTTTATTATGAATTTATATGCATATTTATGTAATTTTAAGTCCATAATCCTTCCCGTTTCCATTAAGATTTATGAAACATTTCATTCATGTATATTATATTTATCTATATATTCATATGACTACTACCGTAACAGCTGAATTTCTTACATAATTGTACGAAAAATGATAAATCCCATGTACATTTTTATTTTACAACTTCTTTGCTCATTTTTAAGGAATATGATTAAATTAATACGGGTACAATTATAGATTCAAAGAATATAACTTGCCCGTATTTTAAAAAAAAGTAACCAAAATTTACATGGTCGCCCTGATATTTAAAAAATGTTATGCGGGACGATTATAGGCGATTCTTAGAGCTAGTCCTATTATTTATTGGTTCTGCTCCCAAGTAAAGAGTTAAATTTTTGATACCTGGGCTATGCACCAGGCCCGTTTGCTATCAAAAGTCTTTTATATTCTTAAAATCTGGATTTTTAAATCAGTATATAAATTAACTCCCAGAGAAGGACAAGGATTGCAAGATATGTGTTTTTATTGTAAGAACATTTACTTATAAAAGTTTGGATTAATGTATCTAAGGCCTCAGACAAGGACATAATTTAATCAAGTAAATAAATTAATACTTAACCATTAATAGTCAAAATTCAATATCATGCAAATTTCCAGATATTTATGGTACTTGTAGAAATTGCATTATTTAATTGTCAAGTAATTTTGTGATCCAAAAGTTCTATAAAAAATATGTATATAAAAATTTCGAAGACTTTGTCACAGATAAGACAATAAATTTCATGGAGTTATAGGAATGATTTCATGCAGATATAATAAATAATTGGGTCTCTCGATGTTATTAATGATCTAGCCGAAAGGAGAGTTGCACTCATACAAAATATAGTGATTTTTTAACAAACAACGAATTTCAGCTGAAATTTCATGTACAGGTAGTGGCAGTTCATAGAAGACTGTATTTTGACTCAAAGAAGAAGAAATGTAGAAATATACATGATCTTTTTTATATATTATGTTTATAAAAAAATTTAAAAATGAATTCATTATGTAAATACTTGTATAAATATTCTATTACTAAAAAAAAAAACAGTTTAAGAATTGAAAAATTATAATTAAATATAAGATAATGTGCTACATTTCAGTATTAAAAATTAACTTACCAAAATATATTTTTATTGTTAACCCCGTCTCAAGCAACATCGGAAGTCATTTTTTTCTAAAATTTTCATTACCAATGTTTTTATTAGTCCTAATTTTTGATTTATTTTATAAAACTTGGTGTTTTTCCTCAAAAAAGGTAATCAAGTTCAAAGTAATCCAAATTTCCACTTTTTTTTTTTTGTTAATGTAAGTAAAAAAACGTATTTCCATATTTTAGTAGATATCAAAATAGCCGCTCATTGACTAACAAACTATAATGTGTAGAGAACGGATGATATTAAAATAAAATCCCATTTTTTCAAAAATATGTAAAATTTCATAACTTTAGGGCTGTTGAGCTACCTCTAAATATTCATAGAAATTGTTCAAAAATTGTGAATCATATTTTTTTAATGAAGAGAAACACATTTGATTTCCTCATTTTTTTTACTTTGTTACAAAAAGTGATTTTATTAGCACCCTACTGTCCAGTTTGCAATTACGAAAAGAGTGCAAACTTCTTTTTTCATATTTCTTATGATATAGGTTTGAACTAAAACTAATTATATTACAGGAATATAAAAATTGCAAAATTCCATGTAGACATTGTGGCAAGTACACTTTAGGTTGCATTGGCCTCATTTTTTATTTTTATGGCAACTTTATGATTGAGACTAAAAAAACAAATACTTAAAGATCAAATTGTTTAGCATTGAATTGTTTAATAATCAAATTACACAGAATCATTTCACCTGACAATGTAAATGAAGTTAAAATGACCATTGTTTTACTTTCTATTTATCCCACCTTATCTTATTTGGTTGTTAGTGAACATGCGTTTTTGTTTGTTTAGATTGTGATAAATTGGGTTAGCAAAGCAGGAGAGATAGTGAGGAAGAAGGAGAGCGAGCAAGTAGCATGCTGCGCTAAAACTTTAAAATAAAGGGGTAAACGCGACTGCTAGCTTGAGTAGATTTCTGGTCCTACCGAAATCTCTTTTTCCACATGTAGTCAGGGTTTTTATAATAGCTCAAAAGACATCCCTTGATCATTTTCTGTTATGACGTATGAAGCTTTTATTTTAAAACAAAAAAGTGTTACAATGACAGTCACATTACACTAATAACCATAGTACTAACCATTTTTCCTTTTCTAATCCTAAATACGTTACTTTTCTCTACGTTTTGCCCATCCTAGACATATGGACGAGTGTGATTTATTCTTTAAAAGGGAAAATCTATAAGTATAAAATAATCCTTATTGCGTGAAGGACGAAGTATAACACTAATAATTTGTTGGAGAGTTATAAGTATAGATGAAAAAAATTATTATGGAATAAGGACCGGCTTTTTGTAGTTATCCCCTGAAATATGTTTTCTGATTTTCAAAGCTGTTATTATAAAAATATATTTTTGAAGAGAAAACATTTAACTTATAAATATACAGTAGTCGTTTGTACAAGAAAGACGATAATTAACACTCATAATTTGTTGCAAAGTTATAAGTGTTAGTCTTTGTTGGAATCGGAGTAGAATTGAGGATCAACATTATCTTAATTTCTGTCTACATTATTGTTGGATACATTGTGTTTATTTCCTTTCTCTCATAGCTAATTACAGCTAGTTTAATGATTCCTTATGCCCACTAAGCTTCAATGATCCTGAAAATTATTTTTCATATGATAAAGTTGACCACTTTATTTTTTTTTCTTTTAAACAATCGACGAATAATAATATGGATTCCATCTATGGCTATTAGAATAAAACCCTGGTTGTACTTGGAGTAGAACTGAGGATAGACCAAAATCGAGCTAATTTATGCCATGACAGCTAAGATGCTCTACTCCTGGCAAATTTTTTTCGAATTATTATATTGTTTTTTATTTTCTTTTTTTAGAAACAGGGAAGTCATATTTTCTACAACTTAAAATATTAGAAATACTGAAAGTTAGAGGAAACAAAACAAACCAATAAAACATATTGCTTTAAACAAAGTATATATTTACATTTTTCTAGCTCATGTGAGGTACGTTTTACAAATATGTATTACTCATTTCATGACATGTCATCATTTTGAGGCATATGAAAACAAAAAGGTAGGAAAACATTCATTTCAGCACAATACACATATTTCAATTATTGAAATAAAAATATGTAGTAATTATTTAACATAATTTAAGGATATGTAAATTTAAAATATGTAACTAAATTTTCAAGTTCTTATAAGATTTTTTGCTTTACTTTCTTGGGTAAGAGAAGAAATCTGGATTATATTTTTTATTAATGAAAATGATAAAATACTTTTAAATTCAATAACACTTTTCATTAGCAAAATGTCACAAGAACAAAATATGCAGAAATTATAATTCTAAATATTACCTCAGTTTTACTATACTAGCCTTCATGGCCATTAAAAAAAGGCCATTCTTTTTTTTTACATTTAAAGAATTTTTAGCACTTACAATAAATCCTTGAGGATATTTCAAAAACTTAGCTTAAAAATTTTTAAAACCTTTGTTTAAATGTTTTTATTCTCTTAAGAACTCAAATTATCTCTGTTAAAGTTGAAAATATGTTATTTTTTTCCAGATGCTCCTAGCTCTAAGAAGAGCCTTTCAAGTTTCGAAATATTTACTCTGTGCCTTTGAAAACTTTTACTGACTGGTCTAAATAAATTAAGAAATTGAACACCCTACCTAATTGGTAAATTCTCAAAAAGTGGGGTGGAGATAAACCCCCTTGCCCTCTTTGTAATTTTTAATATTGACGACCAAAAAAAAAAAAAAAAAAGAAGCTTCTCCTTGCTAGTCATGTCTCTATGCAATAGTACACATACAGCAGTTAGAGAACCACTAGCTTCTAGCTTATATAAATACTCTCCACAATATATAATTAATGATCCAGATGTACACTCAAATTTAAATACATAATAAATCTCTTCAACAGCAAAAATGTCATAAGAACAATATATACTAAGTTGGATCCACTGATAGCAATTATAGCCTTTGTTTTTCTCTTTTAGACTCATGACCTTCAGAGATGGCTTTTTTTTATGGTTTTTGCTATGTTTCGATATATATAATATTCAAAAATTTGATTAGCGCTTGAGTTGAATATTAGGTTTAAAAACTTAATGACTTGAATATATTTCGAACCTTATTTTTGAAAGATTCCAAAATATATTCAGTATGTATTGTTCTTGTTCAGACAAATCAAGTTATTATTATTTTTTTTTTTAAATGCATAGTTGCATAGTTCCCAAAAGAATAAATTCAGAAAGTGTAAAAATATCTCATTCGATAGCTGAAAATTGGAACTTTATTTAAGAAAAAAAGAATTTTTTCAAAGACACTCAATGTCATTGTCAATTTTAGAGGAAGTTATCTCAATATTTTACGAATGAAGTTCCGTTTTGAATGGATCTTATAACAAAAGTATATTTATTAGGAGGGAATAGGAAGAAAAGAGGGAGAGAAAAACAAACAGACAGAAAGAGAGTGTATTCATTAATCAATGTGTGTTTATTTAATAAATTGGTTAATGTTAATAATAAATGATGTACTATATTTGATTTGTGCAATTTTAAAGCTCCTCAAATGGATTTTGTATTGCTTTTTTCTCCAATATAACCATTCTCATATTGTAATTATTTCTTTTTTTTAAATAGAATAACTCATACTGAATATTGTTTTATAAATACTTAAAAAGGATAAAAGAACACTATTACTAGTAGAAAAATTACCAAAATTTACGGAAATAGATACAAATTTGTATACGATATAATAGGTCGGTATATGACGTATAACGGCAACGTTTAATTTTTATTACATTAGCAATATTATTGATATGGTGTCATTTATTGCCTATTACCTTGATAAGTGCAGATTAGCCAATTTTTCTCGTAAAAATTAAATCTACCTCTTGATAGAAATTTCATAGAGCGCAAGGAGAAAGTAGGAGGGATACTTGTAGTACTACTGAATTAATACTTTTGTTAACATCAGCTGCTTGCTATATGTTTTTGAAGGAAGAATATGTAATATTGCTATAAAGATAAGAATTTTCATTATTTCAAATATTATTACTGAAGAAACATATTTTGAAATTTTATTAAAACATATTAATATTATTTTTTAATGCATTTAAAAAAAAAAAACCTAAAGTACGTGGGAATATATCATTCAGAAAGAGAGACAGAGATGATAAAACCTCAACGATATATTAAAAAATGAAAAAAAAACACTAGTATGAACCATTTTTCCATTTTTTAATCTCAAAACTGTCAATTTTTTCTCTATATGTTTCTCATCCCAAAATAATACGTTTTCTGTTGCTGCTAGGGAGAGCAAAGAAAAAATATCCAGAAAGAATATTTCATATATTATTTATGCATTGTATTAATTTACCTGTGTTTGGATGTCTCCTCCCAGTAAAACAATGTCTCCCTTCTCCAGACATTTTATTAGTGAGGGAATCAAGATAGACATATATGTATTGGAATGATATGTATACAATTAAAAAAAACAACACACCTTTCTAAAGGTGTGAGTAAATTTATATTCAGCTCAAATCGGCACCATTTCTCAACTCAAAATAGATACAAAAAGTAGAGAAACTGTTTTCATGAAAAAAGATGGAAATTTTTATTTAATTTTAGAAATCGCCGAAGAGGAAATGTTGTAGAAAATTGATACCGAAAATAACTATGACAAAGGATTTAACACTCTCTCAAAAGTTGGAATCAGAGCAGAAAGAATTCCTTAAAAATAAAAATATTTTAAGAAATATTCAGTCGGCTATGAGTCGACGAAAAAAAGGAAAGGATAAAGGAAGATTAATTGCAATTAATTTCAGCAATGCGTTGAAACAGTGTGTCATAATTTTATCCTTTCTTCATTGAAAAAGTACCTTCCGAAAAGGTTTTTTAATCCAATCCAAGCCCTGCTTTATAAGGAGACTTCTAATATTGAGTTAAATGGAGAACAGAGTGACCCAATAGTGCTAGATAAAAGCTGCAGACAAGGATGTCTAGTATCACCTTTACTTTTGTTACTGCAATGTAGTATTTAAATTCTCCTTGAAACGAAAGTATGGAGACTTTTTTAATCTATTTAGGTGAAAAAAGACACATAATGGATACATACCCAGTGATGTTACTCTAAAAACAACTGTCAAGAAGAATTGAAATAATTTTGTCCTATTTTGCAATTTTTTTCAAGTATTTCAGGACATAAAGTTAATTTGGGAAAACTTATATTCTCTCTGTAGGCTACAACCATCCTTTCTTTATCTGAAAAAGTGTCAAGGGAAGAGGAAACATGGTTGAAGCTGTTGTTTGATCATAGCTATATTAATACCCTAAAAAATACCTAGCATAAAGGCGAAGGACTGGTTCTTTTATCTAATATTCTGCCAAACATTTATATCAAGATTTTTACAAACCTTCAGGCTAAATCACATTTAGAATGAAGGAATTGTATTAGTTGGTCTCCTGTTTATAAATTTTTATTATCGGTTCAGATCTATCAAATGATGTAATTATGAATTTCTCTAGTGAATGGGCAGCTGTTCAAAGGATAGTATGGACTAAAATACCTTCATTTGACTCTAATAGAACGGTAAACATTATTGCGAACACTCTAACAAGAAACCTGTTTTTAAGAATTTGGGTGATCCAGTAGAGTTGGAAAATATTGACATTCAGGATAACTTTCTAACAGTCCCTTACCTTAATATTAACCCTGTCTTCAATAATGGAAGATTTATCTTCCCTCTGCGTAGATTTTCGAAATGACACCTTCCTCTGATGCCGTGGTGTCTAAAATTTGACTAAATAATTACTGAACCGTTGGATGCTAAATAAACCTCTAGGAGGTACAATAAAGCTTTGGACCTTCCTCGTTCCTGGGATAAAATAATTATGGGCTCTTTGTAGGTTATTATTGATTAGAAAAGTTTACATCTTAGTTTCAGATATCTGCTGGCATTGTAAAATTCTTACTATTGTACAAAGACTGCGGACGAATATCTAATAATGTTATAAACCCCTTTTTTGACTATCCTGCGTTGACTGTAGTTCAGGATTTTATTTTACTTAACCATAGTTACATAAGAGATTTTCAAACAAATTTGGAAAAAGCTCTTTTTCTGTTTGGTATTTTTACTCACCAGTCGCGTCGTTTGGAAAAAGAAAAAACCATCATTGCTACTTTTGGAAACTCTAAAGCTTTTATAGCTCAACGTATTATGGAGAATAAAGTGATTGATGGGATGGATTTGAGAGCTATTTTAATATATGCTGCTGCTGGATATGTAGCATTTTCTTTGAAGATTCCTCAGCTGCATGGTAATTCCTGTTATTACGCTTCGGATCTTATAAAAAAACCTCTTTTTCTATAAGATAAAAAAATACTTTAAGAACTATCATAAATATGTACAAAAGACAATCTAAGAATATCTCAGATTGACAAGTTGGGATTTAAAAAAATTATTTTGTCTCACAACGAGGCCTTTTAATTATCATTTTATTAGTATTTATGTTAGTTATTATGTTTTCTGATTTCTGTAGACGTGTTTTTTTAATATTTGTAATATTTGATTTCAGAGGTCTCTAGAGGAAAGCAATTTTAAAATATAATGTTGTTTTATGTTTTATTCTAAAGACAAATTTCCTTTTATTCATTTAACAAATGTGTACATATTTTAATTTTTTAGTGTGTGTGTGGAGTTGCGAACAAATAAATTTCTAGTTGAAGAAATACACTACGCCTAATACGTAATAAGTATACATAAATCAAACAAATATAAGAAAAGAGCTCAATATATTATCTATCGAGTGTGTTCATTGTCCCATGGTCATAAGTTATCTATAGAGTAGTGAAAATTCACACATTTTTAAACATAAAAATGGAGATAAAAAACTATCCAGAAAGAATATTTTATATATTATTTATGCATGGTATCAATTGACCTGTGTTTGATATCTCTTCCCAGAAAAACCAGACATTGCATTATATTTTTTAAGTAATATTTTAACTATGCAGACTTAAAGATGTTCGTCTTTTTACTTCTATAGCTATTAAACACCTAACTTATTTATTTTCTTCTCGTCTGTTTATATTAATTTGAGATTATTATAATTTAAAATCACTTTTCAAGATTCAGACAATGACCAAATCAAAAGGGAGATCAATAAAACTTGTTTAAAAGTGTTTTATTGAGTTTGAATGTTGTTTAGAACTCAAAATATTTTTTGGTTTAGACTAGAAATGATAAAAACGGTACATATTTAAAAACTTTTATAACTTATTTATTATTCATGGTGATAATAAATATCATAGCTCATAATATGGTATGTTTTATTTATAGAAAGTAATAAAAAAAATAGGCATCTTCAATAATTTTTGATCGATTTGGTATTTTTTGAGTAATCCCATTCTTTAAGGGGGATGTACTAGCCAACAGACTACATTGTCTTAAAATTATTTCTTATTATGACCTCATAGCCTGTAATAAATTATAATAATTAAAGTCCAATTCAAATAATATAATTGTTGATTATCTTTGAAATATTTAAATTCTCTACTCTCCATGAATGGATCTCTTCAGTGTTTCTATCCTGGAATCTCCTTTTCAAAGAAAGAGTCTACTCTACTCTTTTACTCTGTTAGTTTTCTTGCTAATTTTCACTTTTGGAATACGGATTTCTGAATTTGAGAATCTTTTGAGATGTATAATCAAGTTATAAGTATCTTTCTTCGATTGCTTCTGTTTTCCTATGGTATTAAAAACCAGAAAGCATAGAAGTTAACTTTTTCGGGTCTTAATGAAGGATTTTATCGATCTTAGGCCCTAGTAATTGTTTAATCGAAACACATTATAATTTGAAATTCTTATATATATTCGTTTCATGGTTATAACTTAATATTTAAGTAGAATCTAATTATTTATTAATATATATATTTGACATTTAGAGCCTTTTAAATGAATCTGAAAGTGAACGTATCCATTTATTCCATATTCATTGTTATATATTTAATATTAATAAATGAATAGATTTCCACCAAAGGAAGAAGTCGAATTTTTTTCTGGTAAAATGGTTAGATTGGGTTGCTTCTAATTTTGGGATATATTTTCATTCTATCATCATTTGAGCATCTCTTGTTTAGGATATATTATATGGAAAGTTTTTCCGTCTTTAATCAATGCATATACACCAAAACAAACGAAAAACACATCTAAATTAAAAATTTGTATCTCCATTGACTCAATTTTCTTCGTGTGCTAATTGTGAGATATTTAAATTTTATGATCTATCATATACAATATACATGCTAAGATAATACCTAATATTTTAATCTATTATGTTTGCATATGCCTTATCTATTATCTTATTTTATTCATTTAGATGTGTAGGGTATGGAAGAGGTCGTACTACATGACATAGTCCAATTCTACGTATATATTTTATAACTAATTAATAAATATCACTTTTATCATTTTGTAAATCATCTTAAACAACTATATTAACAATATATTAATTAATCTTTTTTTTTTCTTCACGTAAATTAGTAGTTGAATTGTTATCTACATAACTCGTAAAAATAATTTTCAATGATAATTTATTAATTAATACCATACCAATAATTTTATTTTTTTTAGACTAGTTTGAAACATGTTCAACATAACAGTGTAATTTTTATTAAATAGAAATTATGTAAATCCTTAAAAGAATAGTTTTTTGAGCTACCTAATATCTAACACCAAATAGGAATGGATCAATCATATATTATCAAATATAAATGTACAATCAAAATAAGTCGTTAGCACTTCAAAAAGTGTGTGATTTTTGCTAAATAGATTTAATTCTATGAACTTAGAAAAACTATGGTTTGATTAGAACCAAAGGACCATTCCTCTGATTGTTATTTCTTTTTGGTGAAAGTATCTGGATTTATTAATACAATAAAAGTTATATTGCGTATACAAATTTGTATTCAGCCCCGAGACCCACCCCTCCTTTTGATGAAATTTTGATATTAACATATGAATATTCTTTAAAAAATCATGGCGACGTTAAAGAAGGATGATCACACATTGAAACTTTAGAAAATGTACCTTGAAAAAATTATAAACATACAATATAGAAGATAAGATGTTATATACCTATATGAGAAAAGAAAATCAGCTTGACTTTCCTATTTTTAATCAGATTTATGATATAATCTATCATGCAATGTAAGTATATATGTATACATGAAGTATTCAAATTATGTTTTCCTTCTGGATATTTTCTTAAGTTAAAGATAGTTCTATAGTAAAGATTCAAAGATTTGTATATAAAGGATCCTACCATAACTATTCGTTTATTTAAAAAGATTGGTACCTATTGTACAAACTATATTTCTTGTTTAATATTCCTGTAAGAACTAAGAAAAAATGGGGGAAAAAAATAATTTAACAAAAATTTAATAAAGTACTTCTTGTATAAACATAATGTCTATAACATTATGATAAAATAACATCAAAAATTCCCATGTATTATCTTATCAGCTGTTGATTTTCTCTTCTTGTCTAATAATAATGTTGTGATCGATGATTTCTTGAGATCAAAGACTTCTTGTTAAGTTGTGAAAATTAAAAAAAAGTTGTACTTGCGGTCTCTAAAAACATGAGAATTGAGAATATAGAGCAAGGATTACCTAAAATTTCATTATTTCTTCCTAAATTGATAAATGAAATTCATAAATTTCACTGAATGCATTATTTACTTACGGGACCCTCTAATTAAAAAATGTATTTCCTGAGAAATGAGCCGCCATCAATTTCCCTGACTCATGTAGGCATGGATGTACTAATCAATAGAATTGTAAATCATAATTTTGTTGTTGTTGCTCTAAGACTTTGTAGCGAAATGTGCCTATAAACTTGAGAAGATACATAGCTGTTGTGATATTTTTTCCCCACAAAAGAAGTATCTTTTTATGATGCTACAGATGACATCACTTTTTTGTCCTTTTTCCCTAATGCAAAATACAACTTTTTCTTCCCTTTGCAGAATTTCCTTTGTTATTTCAGTTAAAAAGAAAAATTAATGGAGACTGTATAGTTGGTTGTGGAAGAATATACAACTCTTTTGCCAACAAGAATGTTTTTTTACGACCACTATCATGTACAAATATTGATCACGTAGTCTTCAATTCGCTTCTTGGGGTATAGTTTTGGGTAATCCGAAGAGTTCCATAAAAAATGACCTAATCGCGTTCGAGGTTTTTTCCAGTTTCTAATCAGGAAAGACGTCTTCTACTCTATGACATAAAAGACAATTTTAAGTACTAGTATTTATTCAGTAAACAGTACGTAGTTTTATTTGATAAAAGTACGTGCTACTAAATACTTGCTTTCGGACTTTTCTAGTAGAATATCTCTTTGTTTAATCTGAAAAGTTTTTTTAAAAATCCTTTCTATTCTCTTAAAACCCTTATCTCAGTAGAACAAAATTTAATTAAAGTAAATACTATAATATGATTGAAATTTTGGAAGCTTTCATTTATTCTATTTCTTTCAGTAATGCACATACACATAAACAAACAAATACATAGATTCATCAACACTCGGTGTTCAGGTTACAAACTACCTACGGAAAGGAATATTTTTTTATTGGTTAGTTTTATTTTGTAATTTGATATAAATAACTATATGTAAACATACATCTTTAATTTGGAATCTAATTAAATTTAAGTACTTATAACCTAGGAATAGTGAATATATATTAATACTTGGTTATTTTCTTTTTTATTAAACTATTAACCCTAAAAGACCATACGTATGATAATAGATGCAAGCAAATAAAAACTTCATGCCAATGTGTATAAAATAATGATAATAATATTAGTTGCCAGTTTCGTTATTCCAAATAAATTATATTATTTACTCTTTCTTATTTGCTGCTCCTTTTATATCATTGCTCAACTTAAACCAATAAGAGTACAAAAGTATATTTATATGTAGACATAGCAAGGAGGGCTCTAAAGTACTCCCTGTTTTGCTTATGACAAAAAAAAAAAAAAAAAAATGGAAGTGAAAGGACGTTTTCAATATATATTTTATGCTACATAGTTACGACTAGGGATGTGAATATTTGCTAAATTGCGGTAAAAAATATATATATTTGTTAGTAACAGCATCATTGGAATTTCTTATTAAGTATTCCTCACTATTTTGAAAATTCCAACGTTTCAGTGAGTGAAGAGTACTATAATTTATAATGATCTCTGTTAGCAAATATGTATGTTGTATCTTTTTGTGACATTTTCTCAGACGTGGGTTCTACGGTCACAGCTATTTAACATTAGCTTTTCCTTACTTTATACTTTTATGTTATACCTTCAAAAATGAAATAATAATTATAACAGTTTTCATAAAAAAAACCATAATTTTTTTTTCATTTTTAGTAAGGCAGATTGCCAATTAAAATTTTTATTATTTCTTTACACGTACGGGGAAACAGATTTTATTACATTTGATAAATGATCCTTTAAATCCTCCATTTCAGGATTTAGTCAAATTTTTTACTCAAAATCTGTATGGATGTAATTAGAACTATATATAGATCATTAAACATCTATTACTTAAAAAAATGCTGAACCTACGTCATTTAAAAAAAATTATACATATATCTAATTTAGAGCGTATTCTATATTTACAAGCTCTTTTATTTTAGAAATAAAAATTAGCAAAAACATTCCGCCAATTACTTTGAGCTTAAATAATAATTAATTTCTAACCAAAAATTCAAAAAGCTTGACTTGAAAAAATTAAAAATGAAGAAAGGTTCTAATTAAGAAAAAGTAACAGTGTTGTCGATTTTTAAAATGTACTTTCACATAGGCTGTATGTATAATATTAACGATGTATTTACTTCATACGTAAATATTGATTTAACATCAAATTTCTAACTCAAGGCAAACTTTTCTTCTGCCTCATAAAGGATGAAATTGAGTGTAATAAGACTACCAGAGGTGTCAGAAAATTTTGCAAAGATGTGATAATTTATATGCGTAAATGCTATATATGTAAACTTAATGTTAAAATATCTGAACATATCCTTTTTATGAACAAATTTGAATGAGGGATATGTAAACAGTTTTACACGAAAAATCGAAGAGAAATTCATCTTTTTGTTGTTATGAATCAAATATTTTCACTTAAAATAGATTTTGCCTTTTGTAGATTTTACCACATGAGATACTTGCCGCTTTTATATAAATAAAAATTATAGTCCCCAAATTTACCTAAAGTCTTTACTGTTTAAATTTTCCTTTATGTAGTGTATTTTTTAAGTCTCAGCTACAATTTGGGTTATGGAAAAGATAGTAGATGAGGCCTTTTGAAATTGACACATAATCCCGGACCAATTACTCTTTTGTCCGTATAATTTTTATTTCTCCTTTATGCAACACGGTGTTACTTCGCTCAAGATACTTAGAAACAAAATAAGTCATAATTTTTTAACATCCCCAGGAAGATTTGACATCAAGGCAATAAATAAATGCGCTCCCCATCTGAATAAAACATATTATAGTCAGCTGTTTGCAAGTTCATTAACGATATAAATTATAATAATGATTAATATCAATACTCAAAATGTGTCTGAGAAATATAATATGCTAATCAGTATAAAATATGTGCACTATTTTACCCGTCTTTGAGGACCCAAAGAGTGTTCCTAAGAAGACCAGTAAGCCTCCGAAACCAGCATTCTTCCTTTTTTATGAAAGTAACTACTTAGGGGATAGATTCAGCCTTACATTCGTCAATCGAGGGTGCGATTAAGATGAAAATTGTTACTCCTTGATCTTAACTCATGATAACTACTCCCATATATATTTCATTTCAGTGATAAGAAGATACCGTGAATGAAGAAGGATTCGCATTTGAGGGTGCCAATAACTTTTAATGGGCTGAACTCCAATATAAATTTGTTATGGATTGTGGAAGCCAATTAACTTGGAATATTTGCACTCAGACTCGCAAAATTTGGATATAGCTTTAGTTCATCTCATGTTCACCATGAAAAACCGTAAGGCAGCCAATAAAAATCATCAAGAGTTTAAAAATATTTTCATCGGTATCCTATATCTTAGAAGGGTGTTGACTTTTCCATTTATTAATATGTCACATATGAAATTGGTAGGTCTGTCAATGAGTCGTGAATAGATCCTGCGCCACTTCTTCATCCCAAGTCCATTCCTGCCAAAAGTTACTTTTCAAATAACAATAGAACTGGATTCAATGACGCTCTTAATACTTAATTACTGATACTTATATTTTATCACATTTAAAATATATTTGAAAAAGTAAAATTAGAATTATATTAATAATTTTTTAATAATAATTATTAAAAATATTGATAATTTGTTTAATACTTCAAAGAGCTTTATTACCTAGATTTTTGAATTTTTCTTGGTTTTATTTTTCTACCATTTTTTTTATCCGAATGCATGTTGTTATCCTGGCATATTTAAATACAACTTCAGCTGGAGGCTGAGTGGTATTTTGTTATACATTTTACATTATTCCATAGGAATGTAATATCTAATTTGAAATCTTTAATCTAATTTGACAGTGTAGAGGTTGGTGGGAGACACATTAGTTTTTTCTGTAGCAGAAAGCCTTCAGAAAATCGTTCTGAGTTTCTACTGTCAATGATTTTATCTTAAGAAAAATATTTTGGGCGATTTGTCTTTCCTATCAAGAAATTAACTAGAGATCTACTATAACCTTTCTCTAAAAGAAAATCTTTTACTAATTTGTTTGTATTATTTTTTTTTCTTCGCTTCTCTCGCATCAAAATTATTTGAAGATTTTGAAGTTTGGCTTTATATCTTAGAATTTCCATCTTACATTTATAATTTTCACATTTTTTTTGAGAAGAAGTACTTGATAAACAAATAGATTTTTCAATTGTAGATTCAATATTATTTTCCTCCGCTGGTTCATCAATTACCACTATGATTGTCTCCGGTTCTTCCATGAATTCTAGGTTTGGATAAGATTCCACCTTAATGATGTTAATTCATTCTTTCATAGTTGGCAATTTGGTATTGGAATATGTCACAGTCATCTTCTAATGGATCACTATTTTTTTTGTTTATGGCATAGCATAAGGATTTAGCCTCTTTTTTGTGAGTCATTTTCTCTCTTAAACTTGAAGAAGTAAAATAGTTGGCTCAAATTCTTCATGTTTTTGGCTTAACAACTTTTTAATTCACACAAATCAATCCAAGTCTGTCTAAAGTGATGATTGGATGGGAATAAATGGTAAGAAGTATCAAATGGATTTTGAAAATTAAGGGTCGCACAAGATCTTTTCGAGTATTTAAGCCTTTCCTTAAATTGATCAGATTTATAATCATGAATTGGAACTTCAGTTTCTAGGATATTTTTTTATAAGTTTGAGGAACTAATCCTCACAGTGTATACTTTATAACTAAGAGCACCTTTTTATAAGTAATTATTATGTTTGTATATTATTATAATTAAAGATTGAAATTTGCCTCGAAAAATATGAAGATGCTTGTTTACGTTTATAAAATTAAAATATTTTAAAAATATGACGTCACAGAATTGTGTGTGTGTATCAATAAAATTTTCATGAAAATGGCGTCTCTGACCTATATTGTTTCTAAGTATTTTGACCTCGCTAACACAAAAAATGCACAATGTATTTTGTTGGTAGCTATGAATTAACTTATTTCACTTGATCCGTCTTGACAATTTCTTAATTTATATTTTTTGATAAATATACAAAGTAAAAAGTTATACTAAACTTATGATCCGTATTCTTAAGGACGGGAATACAAATACTTGTTGATCCCTCGTCCTATAAATATATAGACCATTTTATTATTTCTATGAAGAAATTTTAGCTATCATATAAATTACAAATGTAAAACTACACTTTTAATAAACTATCATAATACAATATCGAATAAAATAATATGTTGAAATTTAATACAATGAAATATATATATATATGTAATTTATTTAAAATATTGTAGATAAATAATATCAGAATAATAGTCTGAGAGTAATTAAGAGAAAAAATTAAAGTTGGTGTATTTGACTTATTTGGATAAATACCAGATACATTCAGACCTTTTTTGGGATAAAAGTTTGTGTGATACAATAAAGGCTACAACGTGACTACAGTAAAGATAAAATGTAATGTTCTAATCAATTTTATTAAAAAGGTGGCGACTATGTCATTTGGAAAAAATTACATAAAAGTTTTTGCCAAAATTACTGGTCACAATTAAACTTACCCTAATATCAGCACGCTTTTGTATTATTGTGGTCCTATACATCGACCCTAGATGTGCAGAAATAAAATAAAAATTTATGGTGCATCCACGTGTTAAACTTTTTTCTTTTATTTGTAAACTTTTACTTTTATTTTCTTAGTAAATCGGGGGCAGGAAGGGATATTGCACTCTAAACGAGAGGAGAGTTTGTCCAAGAAAAATATGATATGAAACTGTTGATATATTATGTTACGAATCAACTAAATTTGAAATGGGTATTAATTTTAATGTACAATATTAAAAAAATAATACATTTATTCATAAATATTTGAGCTCCACAAAACCCATTAGTTTCAAGAAATTATATTTTTTCTGACTTAGATTTTACATTTTTAAAAGGGTGTGAGTGGTTATAAAAAGTCTTTTTCCAAGACTTTGGTCTAACTCATTGGAGGTTGTTCAACTTTTATTCTTCTGCTCTAAACTTCTTTAAACTTTCAAGAAAGATCTCTAAGATGCCTTTTGTTTAATTACTGTTGAAAATGGAAGGAACATTGAGATTTTAATTTTAATTCACGATGAACACGACTGAAAGGCTTAAAGTTATTCGCCAGATAGTCGAGAGTATCAAAAAAGTGAGAAACCAGTCAAACATAACCCAATGCTTACAAAAAGGGATTTCAGGCGAATCCGGGAATGCCCATAACTGAGTTCACTGAATAGAGGTCTGTGTTTTAAGACATAATCTTTAACGTAATGGCAGTTGCTCGTGGAAAGTCTTTGAAGCTTGTTAGATAGTTCACAATTGATATAGCGTAAACATGACATACGTGTTCAGCAATGTCGTTTATTTTAAACGACCTCAAGCAACATGGAGACAGAGTAATTTCTTTCTCTGATGAATGACTGTTTATGGTCTATTTTGTCACCAATAAGCCAATTGTTGTCTGATTTGATGTGTGATTGAAATGATAAAATCATTTCAGGAACAAATAGGTTACAAATGTTAGTAAATAATGAAGTAACATATTATATAAATATTTACTTTATTAAATATATGCATGTACATAACCATATTACATGGAAATATTTGCCATCCAAATATGATGAGGAATGTCAAAAGCATTCTCATCTACTTATGTCATACGGAACTCATATAATATATGAGACCATATATTTTTCCCAATTAATTTTCTCTTCTCGATAGAGTTTGTATTTGTTGTTAATTTACCACCACTGGATTATCTCAAAACAACATATATATATATAATATGAGTTCCTCTCTACAGGGTCGTTCAGGTAAATCTAGAGCATCTTTAACTACATCCCGAATAATAAGAAATGAATTAAACTTGATTATTTCAATTTTAAAGAGAGAAATTGAGTCTTAAATTTAAGTTAGTTGCGCAACTTCTGATTCAAAACATGTATTTACGATGTAGGCAACCCTGAGAAACACCATCATCGACCTGCTTGTACGAAACACAGCCCAGTGTACATCAAGAAGATGCTCAGATATCTAAAGAGCAGAGTCTATGACGTTTACAACCGCTGGAAGAAGAAGGGGGCATAATAGAGAAAATACAACAAGTGCTGGAATAATAAAAAAAATCACCCCATATTACTCGTTGGCCTGAAATGTCCCTTGAAGTCCTCTCCTAGGACTTCGGTTAATACTCTTGCAAAAATACCAGGTAAAAAGTCCTGAACATATAAGACTTTAAAGAAGGTTCGATTAGTGGGGAGGGAGAATAGGCTTTCTATTAAAAAACACAATAAAAAAGGCTTACCTTTTTTTTAAATGTAAAAGTTATACATTGAAACATAGACACAATTTCTTAAAAATATTCATAAAGTTTGGCCTTTTATAAAAAAAATGATAATTTAAACGAAATTGAATTTCATTTATTAAAAAAAGGTGAAAACTGAATCCGAGATCAATACCATTGAAAAATAAGAAATGTGTTTGTTTTTATTTTGTTTTTAGTATAAATATATCACTTCTCATATAATAAGCTAAGCGTAACGGAACTTTGAGATAATTAAAAATTTATTTTTTACTATTATTTATTCTCAACCAAAATAGGCGAACATAATTATTATAAATAAATAAGTAATTAAGTCTTTATAAATAATAAAATACACATAAGCATAGAGGAAATTAAATTATGATACAAGGGATTTTACATATTCATTCACATTTTCACTAGGAAGCTTCTAAACGGAAAAATAATTAATTTTTAAGTTTTCTAGTTTCAACAAAATTAATCACTCATATATTTTTATATCTCCTTGAGGTTTAGATGCTTCAATGTTGACACCCAGGAGCAAAGACGAAGTGGAGAACTTGAGATGTGGAAATTTTGCACCTGTTTTTTGAAATTAACTTTCAGTCCAGAGTTCTTAATAAACCTCTCTAGTGTGATACATATTTCTTCAAAAGAGCTTCCTTAGGTTCCGTGGAGCCCTCCATAAAGATATACTGTATACCAGAGTACTTTATAAACTTTATCTCCTTATTGAAAGCCCTTGATTTTTCTATTTTTCATTATTCATCGGTGAAGAAATCTAATAGCAATTAGAAAAAGAGAAGGCGATAAATTATCTCCATCTCGACACTCCTTGTGCTATAGAAATTGGACATATGTCTCCTAATTGTACTATACTAGGAACACTTCTGAGAATAGTGGCTATCATTCTTACAAACTTTAGCCGAAAATATACTGCAAGCAATTGCCGTAGAGTGAACCGATGGGAGACCGTGTCAAGGCTTTCTCAATATCTATTATACAAGCCGCAAAACTTTTGCCTGTTAGCTTAAACTCATCGATCATATATTGGACAGTACGTGGGATGTCTTCAGGAAATCTATTTCCCATAAAAAGTTTATGTTCTTGTGGAGTAATATGTGGGAGGATCCTCACTAGCCTCTTGTTTAATATTCCTGTCAAATTTTGTAAGATGTCTTCAGAAGTGTGATTGACCTTAAGTTTTTAATTTCAAGTATATCTTTTCCTTTTATTAAGAACCAGGACTAGAGTCCCTGTACTCGTAAACTTTAGTATCGACTCTGAATCAAAGATTTCTCTGTATGCACCATCAAGGATTGGAGCAAGCGCTGATACAAATGTTTTATAGAATTCGAAAGAGAAACCCGATATTCCAGGTGATTTTTTGTTTTATTGTATGTCTTGATATATTCAAACTTATCCTCCTCTCCTCCAAGTCTTTCCTCCCTTCGAATAGAGTTATTGAGACGCCAGCTGTGACAAAATTTAGGCATAGCTTGACTTGTACAGTCCCTACACCCGTAAAGGTTTTCATAGAAGTCAAGAGCCGTTCTAAAAACCAGTGCTGGGTCATTGTTTACTGACCCATGTAAAAATCTGATTGAATGTAATTATTTATTATGTGAAATTTTTTCCAGATTTTTAAAACTCCTTTTCCCATTTATATTGTAATTTATTTTTTTCTCCTTAACTCTGATTGAATATTCTCTATTTTTATACACAATTATTCTGTGTAGCTCTGCTTTCGTCTCTGCTGAGCTTCTTTCTAGACTCTCTATAGTAGCCTTTATTCTGTTTCTTGACTTTGCTTCTCTCTTCCATACATTTTTAATTTCCTTTCTTAAGGATAATGAATACAAAATTTGTAGATGAATTCATTTCACATAATTTTGGAGAGATTAGGTAAAATCTATGATGAAATATACTATGATAGTATTTTTACTTCAATACCCCTAATGATTGAGCTCAAATTTCGATAATTTATGTAATAGCGTAGGAAATATGAAGAATAATTAGATAATAACTACAATTATTCATATAAGGTTAAAGTAAACGGATACTGAAAAGCAGAGATTATTTACTATAGCTACTTTGACTTGTGTTGATATACTTGACTTGTGTCATCATAAAAAAAATAATGAACAAAAATTAGAAGACGGGGAAAATCCCAATATATGGTTAAAGTTCCAAAATATACTTGTACCATTATTAAATTGGCTTAGTTTTCTCAATTATGAGTTTAATACTACAATTTGTGTGATGGATTCATTAACTAGGTGTACATATAAGGTATAGTTTAGAGCATTCATTTGATGTATGAGCCTTTTTTTTATAGTGATGATATGACCTCTTAAATACAGTGTACACAAGATCATTTCCTGTTTCTAATGCGTGGAAATTAGACGGTAGAAGTAGTAGCTGAGAGGGTCTTGTTTCATTCTAGCTGTAATATGCTAACTTTTTTTTTTTCAGAAATACATTCAGTTACTATCAAATGTTGTAATAGTCTGGAGTGTACGTTTGGTTTCATAAACAAATATTACCAAAAAGGTGTTCGAAATCATATTTATTAAATAAAAATAATTGAAATTTAGCTCATGAGTTTTTTCGGCACAATTTATGAAAATCACGTGATTGCTTCAATTTCTAATATGCAAAGAACAATTTTTTCAAATAATTTTTATTTTTCGAACTTTGCAAAAACCTTTCAACGCAAATAACGTACAAAAAATGCTACAGAACTAAATTGTTGTTATCAGATTTTTACTATCATACAAAACTTTAAGATTATTACAATTTGTACAAATTGAGAAATTGAAACAAGATTTATTTCGGAAAAAATAACATTTATATGATCTTTGCAGGATTGCCAATATTTAATTTCTCATAAAGAATTTATTTACATTTAATTAATAAAATATGTTGTTAATATAACATTTCATCTTTTTGTAAAGATATAGTGATTTCCCCAAAACTCTCTTAATAAAAAGTAATTCAAAGAGGAACAAAAAAAAAAAAAAAAATACTGGTTGTAAAAATATTGAAATTTGGGCTTTTTGAACAATAAGGTACGCCATCTATCTTATACAATTTTTAAAATGGTGTAAAACAAAACTTTCAATCTGTATTAGCACTATCAAAACACAAAACAATACTTTTCTGATTTATAAAACCTGTTTTTGGAAAAAAGAAGATATATTGTTGTACAGTTTATGATCTTTTTTTTTTCAATAAGTGATCCATAATTTTTATTATCTTTAAATGTAATTTGTAGCATCTCCAAATCATTATCCAAAAATATTTTATTTATAAAAAAGTAAGATGACTAGATTTAAAATACTAATATAATCACTATTCTATGTTGACAGTGTACATATGTATTGTCAATATGAATAAATATCATACAATGAAAAATCTTATATTATACATTATAAATAGTACATCGATGAGTGAGTAACTCTTTCAAACTTTGGAACTGAACGAATACAATTTCAAAAAAAATTATATCGAAAATATTTGTAAAAATGTACAATGAAGATAATAAAACTATTGATTTAATATTCTATGATATCAGCAGTTATATAATGAGGATAAAGTTTTTATTGTAATATATTTAGAGTTCTAAAAATATGGAACTGAGATAAGTGCGGGTCTTATAGTAGCAACCTGAACGCTGGCCAGTGTTTTTTTAAAAGTTGTTATCATTTTTTGGAGAGAGAACATCTAAGTATAAAGTAATCACTAGTGCATAAAAGACGAAGAAGGTCAAATAGTGTTTGTTGTGGAGTAATAAATGAATTTCATTGTTCGATTACGAGTAGAATTGAGGATCGGCATTGCATTAATTCCTTGAAAGGCACGTCGTGGATATGATTTCATTTTCTTCAACTTTTAGCTGCTTGCATCTGATGTAATGAAACGTCATGACAGCTAAGACACTCTCAAAATGGCTCTCTTTTTGTATCAAATTTCTTTTTTAAATAAAATACTATCGAATGACCGTTATTTTTTAATAGAAAATAATTTTTTAATTTATTTTTAGAAGTTTTCTAATGGCCTTCGTATAAAATTGTATTCAATTTAATATTTTAAGAATATTATAATAAAAGGAAAGAGTATTTTTCCTCATTTTGAAAATTTTCTTTAAAAAAAAATGGTTTATCCTTTGTCCATTTTTATGATCTTTTTAAAATAAATACATTTAATGCATATATTTCAATTTTTACTTGAATTAAATTCAGTACCGTGCTTGGAGCATGTATTGTACCCCTTAAAACTGGCCCTTTTTAGAGCATATAACTAAATTTAGCCCTTTGAATATGAAAGCTTTCTTTATATTTAGAATAGACTCTTTTTTTTATCATAGACTACATAATATTTGGACTAGATTATATTTTATCAAATAACGATAAAAAATTGCATAACTGTAGATAATATACAGATAAATAAATTATGCATGATATTATTTCATTAGGTAAATGCTTATAAATGTAGAACAAAATTTGCAAATTAATTTCTACATGATGAACACAAATACAACTAACAATAAATCTAATTTTCTCCACTGTTATAGAACAGAATAAGAAAAAATCAACCGAGAAAAGTTTTTAAATTATAAAAAACAAAAAATTTATTCAAACCTGTTTTTACTCTATCTAATAACATATATTTTATTTTTTATGAATTCCTTTACCAAAATTTTAGATTATTTGTGATTGTCAATTTTTTTTATGTGCTTAAATATTTTTGAGTATTTATATATATGTTTAGTCAAAACTAACGCAACATTCACTTAATTTGTGCGTGTTATCACAAAAATCAGACATATTCTGTTCCTTCATAAAGTTAAATGGAGCTTACAATCTCTGGCCAGCAGTATTTTATTACATAAGAATGACAAAACTTCATTGATTAACCTGCTTTTAACTGCCACTTTTTTAGACTTACACAGACAAAGAAAGAGTGACCAGCTATAGACATGTAAACCCCTCTGGACGAGTTATTTATGTTAAAAGTGTATATTGCATGCACATAGTTGGATTTTTTTCCATTTAATGTACGTCTTCCTGCACTTTCTATCTAAGACTGAATGTTATTTCAATACTGGCAAGATACAAATTTTATCCTTTTTTGTATTATTTATCTTCTATTTTCAATATTTTAATTATTCAAAAACACCAAACTTGGATCAAGAGCTCACTTGTACATAGGAGTCACTTTTTCGGTTTCGCTAATTGCGTAATACGGGGTTGACTGTGCATAATATACGAGTATATACTCTTATTTGTATTTGGAAATTCTCCTTGTCACATTTTACTTTTCTTCAAATGTTTATTAAAAATAATACATTCTTGCTCAACAACTTTTTGCGAATAGTTTGTGTATCTATGTAGTTTTATTTTTAAATTCATATCAAGTTGTTTTTATAATAGATAAGTATATATAGAGTTTTTCTCTTTTTATCAAACTTAAGCCACAATTAAAATTCAGTCATGAAAATAATTGTTAATTATACTTTAAACATCTCTGACATATTATGTATCTTTTTAAACTTTATTGCAATTTAAAGCACAACATACATAATATAAAAATTGTGGTTTGCTTTTAATTTAAAATCTTTATTCTATCGACAATATGGCTGCAGTGGAAGTAAAAATAATACTTGGTGTTGTAATGTTCTCCTGCAGGTAATATATGATGGATATCACAAGGGATTTGCCCTTTGATAGAACGTTAGTTCTAGTTAGCGGATTATAAGTTGCTATAAAATTCATGGAAATGTTGCTAGAACCCTGATCAAGCAAATATAATGAATATGTGTACAAAGACTCTATTGAATGTACAAAACCCCATTGTAGATCAGAGAGGTGGTTGGGACATGTGTATGCCAGTAACAACCATGCAAATGATAATAAAATTGGACCCTGGAGATAAGTCAAGGCCTGGAAGGGGTAAAACATTTGATGAATGACAATAAAATGGAGAACAGGCTATTCAGATCAAATATATCTTCATAGTCGTGTAAAAATGCCTCTAGTAATTTAGTCTTCGAACGAGAAGTTATTAAAGGTTAAAATAATCTCCAAAAGTCGGACAGATGTTATATTTTTAAGTTCCAGAAAACTTGTTGAGGTATTTCAAATAACTAAAATTCACTTTTAAAACAAACAACCTCTTCAGGAATATTTCTATAGAATATTTTCCGCGGGAGGACATTTTAACATCAAATTTTCTTTTCACTTATATTAAGACCACGTGTTGATTTAAAAAAAACATCATAAAATACGTCACTATCATGCAAACCTATGAATAGCAAAACCTGCACCTACTTATGAAATTATTTTATTTTAAATATAGATCATGTATTATTAACACACAAGGGGCTACTGATGCCACTAATTTATACTTTTTAGCATACTACTTTTTACAGCAATTTCATTACATAGCTAATGGTACCTTAGCTGTAATATCAATTTTAATGTTGACATTTTTTAAAGCTAACTTGCCCCATCGAGTGTTATTAATATACAAAAGATATGTTTATGAGGAATATTTTTCAAAAATAATTATTTCTTTATGTGCCACGGAATTTTGGTATACATTTAAATAAAGATTGCTAAAATAATTTTGTCTATTAAAAAATATACTCCAATAACTATAAAATATTGATTTCAAATTTATATTAATTAATGCCATATATTGCGTTATTTTTATATTATTATAATATAAAATTGACAACAATCCATTTGGAATTTTTTATTATTTATGTATTGCTAATGTGAAGAGTTAAACAGTCTATATAAATATTAAAATAAACGGAGGTACAAGAAGAATATTACAATTATTTTTCAACAATAGGTATTTTATGATGCATTTTTCACAAAATTTACAACAAAGAAAGGAAGGAATTCTTTAATTCTTCCTTTAGAGGGACATATTACCACCATAACCATGTATTAAAGAATGGACATAATTTCAAATAAGAGCAACAGTACAAACCCTTTTTTTATTTTTAAGTCTTAAAACTATTATTTTACCTAAAAAATGCTCATTTCTTAGTACATACTGATGAATATTACGGATATCTCTATATTTTGAAAATTTACATTCAATTATGGTAGCAGTTTTGTGATTCTTTTATGATATCATTGTTTCTAAAATATGAGTAAATACTAAGATATATATTTTATATATTAAATATTATGTTTTTTAGAAGTTTGTGAAGTATTAAGTACTTATATAAATAGGTATAATATAAATTCAGCATTATAATAACAAAATCACAGAACCCCAACACAAATAAATGAAAATTTGAAATTGCTATTTAAGAGCTTCTGCAAAAGATCTTGGAAATAATTTTTTTTAAGTTTACTAAAATCCCATGACTCAAAAAAAAAAAAATTAAAAAAATTTAGACAAAAATAAATATCACCCTAATAAATATACCTTTTGCACTATTTTTCCATTAAAATTACACATATCTCTACGCTTCAATAAATCTTTTTATGAATTTATTTATTGGTAATAGTAATATTAATGCTGATTGACCTTCAAATTAAAACTAACGATTGATAAAACAGTATGGTTTATGACTAAGCTCCGGAAAAGTTTTATAAAACTTGTAGATTTAATTTATATATGTTCGTTTGTTTTATGCATTATTTTTTTGACCAATAAATCTCTTGTAATTTGTACTTCAAAGTTTGTTGTATAAAATTAGTTAATTTTGGATCTAAAATAGTGTTTATTTAGTCAATTTACTTTATAGAAGACAAAATATCAGCTTTTTATATTTTAAAAACCCTATAAGAAATTTTAGATAATGAAAAAACCAAAAAACTCAAGACTCCAAAAAAACAAAACAAAAAAACAACAACAACAAAATTTGATCAAGTAAATCTTAAATGCCATATTTTAAAAGATTGGTTAATATTAAAAACAATATAAGCCAATGTGTTGTTTTGTCAATATAAAAACAAAATAAACCAATATGTGGTGCGTGAACAAAAAAATAAAAATATATATATAAACCAATATTTTTTGTATCAAAATTAAAACAATATTAAGTTGGTGGGTCAACATAAAAACAAAATAATCCTGGAAAGAAAAAGATAAAATAATAATTTATTTGTTCCCTTCATATAATACAGACCAATATTTAAATTATCAAATTTTTTTCAATTGTAGGCCTTGTATTCTAATTTGAGGGATACGTTAAGGTACCCAAAAATTTGGTGTACATCTTCACAAATAAATCGGCTACTAATTTTGTTTTATGCTCCTTTTGTGAGGAAGCTGTATAACCCTAAGAGCAACTATTATTTTCGTGTTCCTTCGTCGCCCCTCTAATTTCTGAAGTGAATGCGATTTTCACATAAATCTAGGGAGATTTTCTATCCAAAAAGAGATTGGTTAGTCTCAATGGGGATCAACTATCTCAACGGTAGGGAGATAGAGACAATCCTTTCAAAGGTCCAGAAAGAATCATATTCGGCGAGATGTCACTGATATCATTACACTAATAAATAATAAAATTATGGTAATGCGATTTTGCTAAAAATCTAGTAACATATTTATCTTTTATTATGATTTTAGCTACAATTTCGTTTTAAAAGATTTTGATTTTATTGTAAAAGATTTTTATTATATTTTACACGTTATGTTTCTGTTTTGTTTTAAGTTAAGTTATTTTATTATTGTACTGTTTATATTTCTAGTGTTATAAACTTCAAATAAAAAAATACCCAAAAGTGTTAACTATAGTTAAGACTCTTTATTTGATTTATGTGAGTTGTGTCATATTGGCTCCGATATAGCCTTTCACTTAAATCTATCCATTTTTCATTTGATCATTGTGACAATCAATTTTGGCGACTTCAAGGGCAATTTAAAGCCCCTCCAAAGGGTTAATTCATAATAGTTTGTTGATAGAAATGGACGATAATTTGACTCCTTTTGTCTATTGTTCTTTTCTACCTCATATAAATATTTACTACTAGGATCTCCTGAAATATTTATAAATTGTTCCTTATTTAACGGACAATTTACTACTCTAATAATACCACCTCCATTGTTAAATATGGGTTTAATTACAAGATGTCTTCCTTAGCAAATTATATTTGATAATAAAGTAGATTAGATGTATATAGATTAATCGATTTAAGTTCGAAAAAATAATAATGTTATGTTTTCATTTATTAACTAATCCTTTGTTGGGAAAATAACGTTAAAATGAGCTTTTGGAGCTTATTCGGACAAAAATTTGAAATAATGAGTTTTTATTCTTTGTAAATATGTGAATTTTTTTTTTTTTACTTATAATAAATATAACTAATTTTATGTTCAGTTAATATGTCTATAAGATATTGTATATATTGATATTGGTTTTGTGCCTTTATATGCTGTTACTAGTACATCAAATTGTCAAAAATAGTAATTCTTGAGATGTTATATATAAATAGTGTAATTTTTGAGAATTTTAATACAAATAACTAAAAGATAAGTTTTCTGTGGTACATTATAAATTTCAAATAGCCACAGCTATATTACTCATAAATACATAATAACCAAATAATATTGATAGATCAAAATGAAATGATAGTGTAAATTAATATATGGTAAGTGTTGCAATTAAATAATATATTTCAAAATGAAGAAATTGCAGTGTATACGGGGCACTGCAGCTTGTATAATAATTTACATATATATATATGTGACTAATCAACATAAAAACAGGCTGAGATAATAAAGTGGAAATTTGAGAAAAAATGATAATTCTTACCATAGATATTTTAATTAGCAAGAAAGGATCATATGATTATTTTAGTAGCTATTATCCACCCTTGTATCAGGCAAATATTATAAATTACAAACTGGTTATGATAGGCAAGGCTATAAGTTTTTGCGTGATGCACGTCTTTCAAAATTAAAGATCTTAAAAATTGTGGTAATGTTAATGAAAGCAAATCTATTTCTATGTTTAACATTCTAAATATAACTTTAGTAACACGTAATAAAGGATTTAAAACCCGTGGGTTATACAAAACGAATACAAAAATATTGTTGATATAATTTATAATATAGTATAATTTAAAGAGCTGAACTTAATATTTTATTTTACCCTACTGATTGATTTTCACAAAAACGATTCCAACCTGCGTGTATGTTGACACGTCACATATGTAAAATATAATATAAGACTGAAAAAATTAAAAATTGTGTGTCACTTAATATCCAGAGGTATAAAACAAAGACAAATAACTTTCTTTGACCCATAGAGGAAGTCAAGTTTTTGAAAAAAAAGGGTGTCTTCAGGATTAAAATCATTTATATATGCATTAAAAATAAACATTAAGTATAACTTACATGTGTAAATGTTCTGCAATTTTTGTTGAACTATATCTTATAATGCTACGATGTAGTAAATAGTGCATAAAACACTCACAAAAAGTCCTTAAACTCCATAATTTTTGTATTATGATAAAAAGGATAAATAAGTAAATATTTTAAATGAGTTGGAAGAAAAAGGTGTTCATTCCTCCTGCTTTCTTTTGAAGAACTGAAGCATATATATTTTTCTTCTTTTTTTCATCATGTTGTTACTCTAAAAAAATATAAAACGCCGAAGAGTTATAAAAACGCAAGAGAAAAAGCCTTTTATATTGCTAAATAATGTTATTTATAGTTAATAGTGGTCTAGGGCTATTTTTATGACACCATCAAAGCTCATATCATAGTAAGGTTAGAAAAAAAAAATATTACATTAAATTTATGTACAATGAAACTTTTTAAAGAATATTATTTAAATTATATGTTATATATTGATATATATGAGCCTAGGTTTTACTGTCTCAGATAAACCCCATTAATTATATTGAAGATTGATTTGAAATCATTAAATTTTCTCTTTTGAAAAAAAATAAACCAATGGATACTTTTTTTTTGACAATTATTCAACACAAGTTAACCAAATTTATCTTTAATTCTCCATTACTTCCTTGGAAGTGTTTATTTTCCATCATATAAACTGAAATATATTTAGAACAGTTGAAAATATGACCTGTTGGTATTGAAAAAGAGAAACGAAATAATTTACAGGTAATCAAAATAATTTGTAAAATGTTTTGAATGAGAGCAGTTAAGCTATAACAACGTTTCATTCGATTAGATACGAACGGTAATGAGATGAAGGATATAAACACAAATCTCGTTTCGTATCTTGGGAAAAAGGCAGTAATTACCAAAGTGTCGATCCTCCAGGAAGGAATTGTTACACTTATTAATTAGAAAAAATGGTTTTGTAAATGAATAAAAATGAAAAATAATGATTTTTTAAATTTTTTTATTATTATTATAGATGATTATGATTTTATTTTATTTTGAAAAATATATAAACCATGAATTTAAAAAAGAAAATTATGAAAAACATCGTTTAAAAGCCACTACAGATTTGGTCCCTAAAAATAATTACACAATTATTGATTCTTTTAATCGGGAATATATTTCAATGATAAAACTCCTTTTTTTTATTGGTAGATATATATTTTTTTGTGTATATTTTTCAATTCATCTTATTTTTAAATTTGAAGAAGAAAAAATAAATCCATGATTCAAATTGTTCACCAGGATTTACAGATTGCTACAATGCTTTTAATTTATCTATATTTTCTTTCAAACTAGAGAAAATGTCTAGCAACAGAGTAAAAATGAGAAATAACACAATCCACTAGAATGTACACTTGGTACAAGAACATACCACCGTTTCTAAACTTATTTTCCCTATAAATTAACACCAATTTGATTCATATATTTAACTTTTTTCCAAAGTTACGATCGATTTACATAATTCACGTTTATTGTGAACTAGACCTCTCAAAACTGAATGGCATTATACCATTGACATATATGGTCTGCTTACAATCAAAGAAACCAACAAACTTTAGCAAAAACATAACTTCTGATCAACTTTGTTGGTGCTCAAATAAAAAATAATTAAAAAAGTTGTTTTTTTGAAAATGAAAATGAACCCAATGCCACCGTTCTGTTTCACATAAATCATATTTCTTTAAAAAAAAAAAGCTAATATATATAAAGTAAAAAACTGACAAATATGTTTACGCGTATAAAAATGTTGAGAAAATTCTAAGATGTAGAATCAATTTGTACAAATTGGGAAGAATTAAGCTAACACGCGGAATGTGGCCATTTTGTCTTCTGTATGAGCTAGAATTAAACAGATTGCACGTCTGGTTTTAATGATTTTTTTTTCTATATAAATCAAATAAATTGAGCATCTTTTTTTAAACATTGCAAACTGTCGAGGTTTTTAGAACCAAAAAAAAAAAATATATATATATACATATATTTACAACTTCAATACATTTCATTATTTTAAATAATGAAATTTTTTTATCCATTAATTAGGGATGTAATTATGTCAAGAAAAGAAACCGTTTTACAAGTAGAGTAGAAAAAATGGTTGAACTTTTTCAAAAAATCTCATTTATTTTTAGTGGTTGTGTGGAAAACATTTCCCTTCCTTCTAATATCTAAATGAAAGACCCTTGTTATAACAAATTTACCTCCACTAATAATGTATGTTTTTTCTTTGGATTATTTGTTTGTTTATAAGAAGGATTACGGAAAAAGTTAATCACCGATTTTGGAAAGACTTTGTCGAGAGATTATGTATGTTATAAGCAAAATACCTATAAATAAATATTTAATTACTTATTTAATATACTATACTCGTTTATCCACTATTAATTAGTAAACAAATTTGAAACACACACATGCTGCACGATATATAGCTTTAAGAAGTTCATCTCATTCCACCATGATTGCTCAAAATAACCCCACGCAATGCAACCGAGGGATTTAGATTTTAAATCAAAGAGGGCCAAATTGAATGGTCTCAAAATTGATTTAATATTTCAAGCCATTATTGGCAATGAATGCGGATGTGTATTGTAGCTCCTTCTTGTTGAAAGGTGAGCTTAATTGTTGTGAAAGAATTAACACAAACCAAAAAAGGGCACAGGCTCCGAAAAAAAAATGTAATCCCTCTGGGATAAAAACCAAAGGGAGCTTTTCTCCTTTATTTGAATCCCTGAACAAACCTTGAAAAACCCATTTTGGAACAGTTTGTAGATCCTAAGTTATATATTTTTATGACACAGCCAATAATTAATCTTTTTCTAGTTACATTTTTGGCCCAGGTTCTTGTTTCCTATCTTCTTATAACACATATACCCTTTCTGCGTTTAAAAAAAAAAAAAAAAAACGATATCCCTCAAAACATTTGTGCATCATCTTTGATATTTTTACCATAAAGAAACATAAGGGAACCATCCTATGTACTTATGAGTTATTCGATTTGTAGTAGTCTTTGATACGCTTTGAAGGCTTCTGTAAATTTTAGCTTTAACTTTCTTGACGTTCTCGAGATTACAAAACGACCTTGAACTTGATGCTTCCACTCTCTTGAATCTATTTAATTTTATACTTGATGGAACTGAGACTTATTGGAGGCCCTCAAATCCGGAATATTTGAAAGGGTTATTTACAAGCATTATATAGATTTTCGACTACTCTTCGAGTAATCTCGTCTGATAAAGTTGACGGGAACCACTTTCTTTTTATATCAAAAGAGATGGATTGGGGTCCAACGATTTTTACAACTAATCAGATTGTCAATTATAATGTTTGTTACAAAAATATTGCACGTCGCAACATGAAGGTTTAAAGTTTTTGAGAACCCTATGTATAAATTAAATTATTGCCATTTTGTAAGGATAATATAGACACTTCTTATAAATTATAAAATCAGAGTTCAATGTTTTACAGGAGATAAAAAGTGTTCAATATTTATCATTTATGACAAAAAACATAAGCAGAAATGAATGTTACGCTTTAGAGAAAATAATTTTAGGACGAGGTTTGCAACCAACTGAGGGCCTATTCTAGTATTTACATATAATTATAATTTATATTGAAAAAGGACATGAGAAAATTATTAAAAAAAAAATCAATATCTGCAACATACTCTTGATTTACTAAATTGTTTTGGCAATTAATCGAGTAAACAAACTACAAATAAACACAAGGTGGCGCTACTATACTCATGTATATAAACAAACTAATAATACATAAACAACCCTCATGCTCCATTATACGAGTCAATATTGAAAATTATTTGTCTGAAGCAGTAATATTTTTTCTCCGTCCTAATTCAGCATTTTTACGGACGTCACCAATTGCAGCATAAGTGAAAGTGACGTCATTTCGGAAGCTCATAGTTGATATTTTTACTACATAAAATTTAAAAATAACAAAAATCTTTATACAAGTATTGAATACTACTTTATATCCAAGGAAAATAGTGATATTCGAACCAAATAAAATTAATATATACTAAAACTCAAATCAAATGGCTAGATATGTTTCATTTGCTTAGTTTTGGAAAGTTTAGGGAGAAAAGTAAGATAATATGGCAAAAATATCTGATCCTTGCAAATGGAATAGAAGTTTATTGTCAAAAATATGTATATAAGTATTTATAATGAGATAAAACCATATGATTATTACATATTGGGTACATTTTTTTTACTTTTTTTAAAAACTAAATTGAATTTAGATGTATTTTTGGCCGTGTGAAAAATTCAATTGATGTTATTTGTTGGTCTCATTTTGACATTCAAATTTACGTTAATAGTTCAACACTTTTAATATTAGTGAAAAAAGTTTTTAATTGTTTTTAAATTTGATTGTGTAGGCCGCTAAGATGATTGACCTAAACATTTATAAAGTAACATTAAAACACCCTATACAAAAGACAGTTGATATATACTATAAGTCTCATTCTTATTCCATGGGCTTACAAAAGTCACATTTCCAGTAGTGATCAACTAACTATATGATAAATTGTAATTCGATTTTAAACATACCAGTGATAAAAATAAATATTTTTCAGTATTGTTTTTTACAATCTTAGAATAATACAGATTTAATTATAAAAAAATCCATAATTATAATTCCAATAGATGGTTATAGTAATATGTTTTTTTTTATACAACTTTTCTCGAATCAAATGAGTCTATACAAAATTCAAAGTCATATTCAAGATAAACATTAAAAATATGGATAAATATTACTGAATTTACCTAACTAAAACAAAATGTAATATGTATTTTATTGTTAGCTGTCGATAACTCAGATTTTTGTACCTAATAAGTGTTATGATCGTTGAGTGGTTGGGTTTCAATCAGTTTTTTTTTGCTGTAAACAATTCTAAGCAATAAATGAATAACAATTCCATAGTTAGGACAAATGGCCTAATTTAAAAAAATTAAAATCGGTTTCTTTTCGTAGAAAATTTGCGTGATACAATAAATGTTTGATATATTCTTAGTTTTTTAAAAATAAGTTTATCACTTTCAAAAAAGACAAAATCAACCTCCGAACCAAAGATTGTTTTATATTGAATAAAAATAATTTAAATTTAAATGAGGTTTCTGTTAAAATGATTCTTATTTTTTTTGTGAATTGACTAAATATAAATAATGTATTTATATAACTTTTAAGTGATGTGAAAGTATAAGTAACGACAAAAGATTTTTATACATACTTATGTTTTAAAAAATTAATTATTCTTTTGATGAAAATTATGCCACCATATTTTTTTAAAAGATTAACTAAAAAGGAATGAAACTTTTATATGCTATAGTTTTTTAACTATAATTTCCAAACGAATAAGTAGATAAATGTTACATAAAAGTAAGATTTAAGAAAAAATATATATGTAATCTTTTCATAATTTAGACTTAGAACTAATAAATTTTATGAGCAATTGTACATATATAAAACAAAAAAAAAGCTAATTTCAAAATGGTTGAGAATGAGTTGTTCAACCTCAAAAATACAAAAATGTTTAATTTATTATACAAAATCCATCATAAATTTCAAGAAACAAGGTACGTTCAAAATTTAATGACTCTTTTTATTGTTTCGAACAAATCAATATACTTTTTTAACTATCAATTCGACTTGTTAATAATACGATACTTTTTCCCTTAGTTCTGAAGCAATTTTTTTTAAATTTGAAAAACTCATTGCAACAGTTTGTATCTGACCTATGTATATTTTTTAAGCTTGAGGTAATCCAGATTTTTTTTAGTTTAAATCATTTACAAGTTTAACTTTTGTAAGAATTAGACTTTTCAAATTTTTTTCAAATATCATGTATTTATTTTGTTCCAGACTCTGTATATTCGGTGATGGATATGACAAAAAAAGATGTATTAAAAAATATATCTAAAATAAATAATTAAATTAAATATGAAATGTGTTTTTTTTCCCAAAATGAAGACATATTATAAATAAGTATTAATTTTCCCTTTTTTATAATATATCTCATAACAATTCCTTTTTTTTTAACCTAATGATTAACTTTTATTTACAACTGTATATAAAATTAATGTTTTTTTAGTTGTCTCATATTACAAAATAAAAGGAAAAAATTTTAGAGGCCGGATTTTAAATGATTGTACCCCTCTATGCGACGTTTCTTTAGCCATTCATTCCATCAATCATTTGTTATTGTTTTCCAAATACATATTTTACATCAAAACAGAGGTAAAACCAAGTCACAAAAGGTATTTTTGTACAAATTTTGTGGTTAAGATAATATTTTTTGTCTACTAGGGGTTGCTTAGACTATTATGAGTAAATCTATAACTAACTGTAAAGAGCTTGACGAATGATTACTGTATTGGAAAAAGTGCGAGCATATCCAAGCCTAATATAAACTTACGAATACAGAAAATCGTATGCCCCATAGTTGTAATATAATGATACATTAACTTTGATCATTTACAAATCATTCAAAATATCTTTTTTTTTGTCTATCTAAGATTTATATTATTAATTCTATAATATGTCCTTCCAGTTCATAGTTTCTATTTTTTATGATCTACCTAATTTTGCTAGCATCTATTTACATATATTTTGAATATATTATTGTAATCGGATATTGATGTCAAAAATTTGTATCCAATATAATTTATCGATGAAAATATATTTTCGAGTATATTGAGTAGCACATGTGAGACTCATTTTTGCATTCCATATTACTTAGAATATTTTAAGGATAAAAAAAAGTCTTCTCCTACATCTATTTCAGCTTTTGAGAAGTTAAAATAGTTAAAATGTACGATTTGCAGATGATGTACTCAAAATGAACTAAGGAACTATTTTTATTAACAATTTAGAAGGACTTTAAGATAATAAGAAGACGGGAGGTTAGATTCATGTTCACTTCGTTGTATTGTCAAGCTGCTTTGATGTTAATTATATTGTTTAAAAAAAGATAAGAAGATATAGTTATTGTCCAACTCAACCAAATTATCATTTGCAGAAGTTATATTGATTTTTCAAATAAGCACAATGAATAAGCATCTGCAAGCTAGGGGTAATATCTACTTTTTACGGTTAAACTACGTCAAATTTGTGTAATGATTAACTACGATACTGGTCAGGTTAAAAATATAATCAACTAATTCAATTTTGATGTATTGCATAAAGCTGTCATATCATATATTAAAATGAAGCAGTTTTACTTTTTTTTTATAAATTGACTGATACTATTATTAGAGTGGAATAAAATATCACTGATAAGCGTTCAATATTTTATCAAAATTGCCAATTTAACGAGTGTTTTATACTTTTCCAAAGCTGTTATCATGTTTTTTTTACTTCCTACTGATATAACATCGAAATATAAAATAATCATTAGTGCGTGTAGTCATTAAAGACGAAGAGTATCACTAAGGATTGGTTAGGGAGTTATAAGTCTTAGTCCTTGTTAGACTCAGAATATAATTAAGGGCAACAGTAATTGAGTAAGATTGTGTGTATTTATTAATTGGAATATAATCGATAACAACAAATATATTTTTCTAGGAGAATGAAGGAGAAAATGAAGAACATGCCCTTTAGTAGTTACAAATGGTTATTTGATTTTCTGATGGAAGAGGAGATTGGTAGTTTTTCTATTTGGATAAAAAATTTATAGATGCTTGGGATTGGATAAAGTTTTCGAAAGGGGAGAAAATAGGAAGTAGAAGGTTAACTGAAGGCATGCAAAGGGTCTCTGAAAAAATAGAGGATTTTTAAGATTTAAATAATAATTTCTTAAGCGAATACACACATGATATATCAAGAGCTTGGACTCAGTAAATATTCAAAAGTTCAAAGAGATTCGAACTAATGAACGATATGCTGCATGACTGGTGTGGACATCGCCATTCTTCAAATATTGAAGACATTTGCAGAGTTACTGATATTCTTAAGTTGTGACTGCCTCCTTCACAGCATTCGCGACGAATTTAGGCTTCTTGCCACAGCAAGGATGTCTATTCATGTGTTTCTCAGTTTTCATTCTTCTTTTGACATTATTAACAGTTGCTCTGCTTGTTCCTATCCACCTTGTGATCTCTAAAAAAGTAGTTCCTTTAATAAGAAATATATAAATACGGAATCTTTTGTTTTATTTTTAGACATATTTAATCTGACAATTTTTTTTCTAAAAACAAATTCTGCTTATATTTCTCATCATTAATTAGTTTTTATAAGGTTTCAAGAAAAAGTATATTGAACAATTGATAAGAGTTGTACAGTACAGTATAGTGATGTGCTGTAAGAGTAATATTTTCTGTGAAATCACAAGTCTGAAATTTTATCTTCTGCAACTTATTAATGAAGTTTACTGCTACAAGTTACAACAATAGATACATTCAATAAATAAAAGAGATGCCGAGATATTAGTCTACATCGTTTTTCGTCAGTATCATCATTTCATGTCAATACCCTTGAAAGTTGTGACCCACTCACTACTAAGGATTGTCTCTTAGGATATTGTGACCCTGCAAACCTGAGATCCTTTTGTTTTTACAACCAGGAAAATTCTTTATAAATCCCAAAATATTAAAAATGAATTAGTTAAATGTATTTATCATCTTTAAACCTAACATTTAACAAAAATATAAACAACAAATGTTAGTAGAACTAAAAGCTTATTGGAATCTTTTGTACAACCACATTAAGTTGTCTTGTGAATATATTTTTTTAAACTACACAATTGCAAAAGGTATTAAGTTTTTTGTAGTTTTACACAACTTTCAAAAATAATAATAAAACTAAAATTAAGGATCCTTTGGAGTGCTTTTTAAACTATTGTATACCGATTTAAAGTGTATTTAAAAAGAATACATTTGAGAGAATATTTTTTAAAATTAATTCTAAGAGCTCTTAAGTCTAATAAAAAAGAGTGCAATCTTCAATTTTCATACTTTTTAACCCTTGCCTCTTGGTCTGAAGGAAATTTGTTTGTCAATGTATCAATTGGTATATCATAGTTCTCTTCTACATAATATCCTTTGTTGGGCTGATGTTATTTATATATATTTAGTAGAATTGAATATGGATTATGGAAAACAAAGCCCAAAAATACATTTTCATATCTTACAACAACTTTACAATAAACGTTTCAATGACGTTTTGTATGTGAATGGAAGGAAATACTATGTAAAGTGATGAAAAACATTACATTGTAATTTTTGATGTAGCAGGGATATCACACTGTTTGAAGATTATCGCAAAATTTAAATTAAAACATTTACCTTCCTTTTAGAAATAGAAGGGTTTTTATTTTTCACATCTCTCTCATTTTATGTAGTAAAAAAATCTTTAAATACTAATAAAAACATTTGATGTCATGAATATAACTTTTTCATGTTAATAACATATTTATGTAATGTCTTTTTGTATGTTTCTTTAGATTATAACTGCATATACCATAACTGTATCACAATGGAATTAACCTACTAACATAAAACTGTCTATTTGTTTTTATTTCAGATATCAAGTTTTTTATACAACTCTTTCCCCTTATTAGTAGTCTCAATATAGATTGTACTCACGTTAGCTCTTGTTAAGCTTTAAACAATTAACCTAATATTAAATAAGAATAGTCTCTCAGGTGGAAAGACTTGACTGATTTTGGGTCTATATTATTTCTCTTTCTGAAAGAAAGTTAATAGATATAATAAAAACTAAAGTGTATACATTGTTTTTATTTAACAGCTATTGATCTCTCTGCTGTTGACAACTGTTCGTATAGTTGTCAAAATCATGGAAATTTTTGCAAGCGTAAATTAAGAAAAATATGTATACCTACTTATTTTTTGGTATGCATCAAACTTTTGAAAAGTAATTGTTTCGTATGTGAATAAAATTTATCTGGTTATTTATTTTTTTAAATGTTTTATTAATTATGCTGTATATTTTTATTTGTTTTACTACATTCTTCAATTCACATGTTTGATCATGTTTTATTAATTGTCTGAAATTTTTTATTGCTGTGTATTAGCACATACTGAAAGGCTCTTCGTAAGGGAATAATTTTAAAGTAAATTTTTTATTTATATTACTTATTACTCAATTCTAAGTTTATGAGCCTGAGTAAAATAAAAATAGCACCATCTATGAGTGAAGCCCAGGACCTTTTAGGGCAGGTGTGATAACATTTTACCTTTTTTGTTACTTCCATGAGTTGTTTATCTAGCCCAAAGATTGAAATGTCCTTGTAATATGTTGTATGTTTCATGCACATTATACTTAAATTCATAATTTATTATATAGACTTTGAGATTTTTAAATTAATTATCAAGGTTTCAAAGATTGGGCAATACTTTTGAAATATACGACTACATAATTAGTAATTTCACATCAATGTCGAGACTCAATTATATTTAATATTCCAAAACTTAATTAAGTGTGCAATGCGGTTCGTTCTATTAATAAAATAACTACATTTTGAACAAATTTACATAACCAATATATTAGATGATGACTACCTATGCATTTATTCAGTTATCTGTCATTTTATGAATTTTTATTAAGCAATTGTGGATATAATTATACGCATTTTCAACTTCTGTTACATCTATGGGGGTATATCCATCCCAGAGACCAAAATATCCTTGTAATATCATGTGTTTATTATAGTTTTTTTATTTTGTATGTAAATTCTTAATTTATCATATACTTTCTATATCTCTTCAGAGTTTTATGTGAAGATTTGGATTGAACCGATGAAGTACTATTGTTTCACACAGAGGTAAGGTGGCTCTCGAAAGGAAAGGCGTTGAAGATATTTTTTGAATTGAGAGGAGAGCTGCAAATATTTGTTGATTCTCAAAATTCAAGCAAATATGAATCATTGTTTACGGATGAATTTACGTTGTGCCAATTGGCATACATGGTAGGCATTTTTGCGATATTTAATAATATTAATACAGGATTCTAGGGTAAAGATAATACGCTAATATCTTTGTCTGAAAAAATATCGTCTTTCAAAATGAAATTGGAATTCTGGATCAAGAAAATTAATCAAAATAAATTATACATGTTCCCAAGACTTGGCCAACTTTTTGAAGAAGCGGCAAATGAAATTGACACCGAAGACTTGTATGACCTGATACAAGAACATTTGAAAAATCTTACTTTTCAAATAAAAAAATATTTTCCTGATGAATGTTCCAAATCTTACCCCCTTACAATCAAGCGTTTTAATGCCAGTGTATCTGATGTCCTTGAAGCAGCAGAAGAAGAGTTCATCAACTTAAAAAACAGTTTTGAAGCTAAATCATGGTATGGTGAACTGCATTTACAAGAATTTTGGGCAAAACATTTCACTAATATCAGAAATCGCAGTAAGGAATTTATTGCCGTTCCCAACAACTTACTTATTTGAAACAGCATTCTCCCAACTTCTCATCCTTAAAAACAAGTTAACAAAAATAAATTAGATGTGGAAGACGACTTGAGGTGTGTCATATCGACAACGGAGCCCAAGATAAAATTGCTAGCTAAAAAGCTACAATACCAGCCGTCTCATTATCGTCAGTTCATAAACATACTTTACATAACGGTGAGAAATTTGTTTCTTCGAATAATTTGGAATTGATTTGCAATTAATTAATGTTTTGTAGGCGCTTTGAAATTTTGTATGAATAAAATTTTAATTAATCATATATTTACAGAATGTACAGTTACTTCAACGAATAAATCGCAATATATGGCAGTTTGTTATACAAAAAATAAATGTGTATAAGATATTTTAAGGATTGGGGTCACTTCATGATTGCTTGTTCTAAATTGGGTCGCTACATTTGAAAGGTTGGGAACCACTGATGTAGATTTTACCTTTTTTGAGAGTTAATACTTTATTTAAGAAGTATTCATGTAAAATGTAGTAACGAAGGTGCGACTCATATTATAAAATTTTTACATAGTTTAAATAATTTTGACTAAAATTTCAGAAATGAATTACATTATTAAAATCAGCTGGCTGAACAAAATTTGTTTTGATTTTTGTTATAAAAACGTGAAGTAAATCATGACCTCAGTTTTTAACCTTAAATTTTTTAAGTATTTTGTCTTTGATTTATATTATATACTTTGAGAAATATAAAATCATGGCTTACTTTTATTTCCGATAAAACACCAATAAAAAACAACATAAGCTTTGTTAAGCTAACTCAATGATGATACTTGCCTATCTTTATAAATCCAAAATTTTATTACTAAGCTGGTCTTCTGTCAATAGTTTCACATACCAAAGTGTGTTAAACCCGTTTTTTCGAGAAATTTTTTCATGGAATAACCCTCATATATATTCTATTTTTCTATTTATCATTGTTCTTCAACATACACACATATATCAATATATAAGGTATGTACTCATATAAATTATGTATAACGGAAAATAGTTAAGACGTTAGTTTCGAAATTTCTACATTGTTTGATCATATCAATATACTATATATACAGATTGCGTATAAAAAATCACTTTAAATAATTTTCCTAGAGTTCATATACACATATTCGCTTTTAAGGGTTATTTACTCAGGGCCTTCTCTCGATTGGGCGATAAGCCAATTCTTGCCCCATATAATTTTTTATACATGTATATTATGTATGTATTTTATTCATTTTGTTGGATAAAATACTTTTTATGTCAAAATAATACATATTTAATATTCAACACATACTTTAAATAATGAAAAATCATTTATTCTCGTTTCAAAAGAGATCAATTTATCTATTTAGAGAAAAATGTGGCTCTATTCATCCCTGAATAAAATACTATAAAATTATAATTTTAACTTTGCAGATTCTAATGCTACAGTATTTCTACATAAAAAATCCAAGTAATATGATCTGAGCTGTACTGATATGAAATTCTTGTGGGATGTTTTGTAGGGGGGGGGGCGGAATAAATAAATCCTCTGTCAGTCGGTTTAACACGAAGCGAAAAAAATGGCAGCACAATGTCATTGTCACAAGGACACCCCGGATAAACACAATTCATATTTTCAGTCGCCTGACTTGTGTTTTCGCCTTTATCAAAAGAAACTGTGAAATATGGCGTATTTGTAAACTTTAGAAATAGTTTTTGTGTTTTAAGGCTTAAATAAACATAATAAATTCGTCGATGCGCGTTCATACAATACTGTGTTAAACAATCACTAGAAAATTTATAAATAAAAGTTATACGACATCTAATCTTTCTAAGGCTATCAAGTGTAAATGGATCCCCCTTGTATAATGCAAGATACTCAATACTAAAACCACCTATTTGAAAAACAATGATTATTTTAATATACCTACAATGATTATGTTTTATATACCTACCAGTAGTGCTAATGATTTAAAGCTCTTAAATGAGTAGTAAATCAGATGATTGTTATTAGTTTACACGCACCAGGAGAAAGTTTATATTTAAGTTTCCAGTGGTAACAAGAGATGCAGAAAATATGAACTCACGGTATGCTAAAAAAAATGACTAAGCAAACCTTGACAATTTGAATAATGTTTGGAAGCAGAGAAGTTAAGCTTGCACGACGTTATATCAAATTAGTTTCAAACAGCTATGAGAGAAAATAATTATGCGCAAAGTCCAATCTCTATCTAGAAATGACATCGACAGAAATTACTCCATTACCAATCCTCAATTCTATTCCGAGGCCAACAAAGTATTATACTTATCATTCTCAAACAAATGATCAATCTTATGATCGGTAATTTATGAGCGCACCAAGTTAATATATATATATGCTCCGTTATCAAGAAGAAAATAATAAACATAACAGCTTTGAAACAAAACAACACTGCTCAGGTTGCAAATATAAAAAGTCCGCGTTATTTTTAGGTCATATTTTCTACAACACTAATGTTAACCTAAAAACATTATAGACTTACATTCATGGTGATATAATAAATGGCATCTATTTACAATATTGTGTACTTTTGGTTAGACAATTTTGATTCTTTTTATTGACAACCTCATTCCTTACTATTTGGAATTGCAATACTGTCATTTAGAAACATAATAAAAGTGAACTCATGTAGGATTTTTATTTCACCATAAATTTAGTTAAATGGTTGGACATGGTAAATCTGGAATAACTTTAACGGCTAATTATGAGGCTTGTATAAAAGATAGAAATATTATTTTTTATACATTTGAATGGCACATTAAATGTAAAATGATTATTCATAATGAAAGCCATGGTTCTCGATAACGATCTGTACATGGCGTCTGAATGCGAGGTATGTCTATGCTACCTCGTGCGGATCCATGTCCTTCATTGTACTGACGATGGGGGCATTCAATGCCTCATATGAGGCATGATTATTCTTGCAAGCAATCCTCTCTACCCTGCCCGATAGATAAAAACCATAGGGATTGAGATCCAGTCTGTTGACTTGCCAATAAAATGGAAGTAAAAAATCCGGCACATTTTGTCCTAACAACTCTTGGACAGTCTTGCCCTTATGAGCAGGTGCTGAGTCTTGCAAGAATGTATATGGCTTCTCATAAGTGACTTCATTCATTCATAGGACGACCATGTCCTTGAGAAAATCCTTGTGGACCTACCAGGTCACCTACTGGTCCTTTTAGAAGAAGTGGGTGTTATAACTTGTCCCTCCTTGATGATGACCGACAGGACCATAACAGAAGCCAGATTCTTTGTTTTCATGACTAGTTGGACCTTATCAGGGTCCAGACAGTTCAATCTATCGTTTTTATGTTTACGGTGGCGTCCATTGTTAAGATTTTCTCAGCCCTCCCCCCCAAAAAAAACCCACGTAAAAACCTTTGCTCTTCATTTGGTTAATAATAATCTTGCCTTTGATTATTCTGTTTGCCTTATTTGGCTCCGTTAGCAGTTGCTTTGAGGCTCTTAACCTACACAAGTGACATTTTTGATGGTCCCTTTGCTCACGTTGCAGTCCTTGACCAGCCTAGCAATTGGTGTGTCTAAATGAGCGTAAAGTGATCGTTTCAAGCCAGCTAAGAGCCTTTTTCTCTGGATTTTATCAGATCTTGTTGAATGAGATGCTCTTCATCAAAGGCCTTAATGTCGTCATTTAGGATATTTGAAGAAGGAAATTATCTCATGTGCGAGCTTCAACGATGGAAATTCTTCTGACTATTTTCTTGCTTGAACGACTAGTTACTCAAAAACCTTTTATTAAATTTGACAGCTTACACATTTAGCTTGTCACAAGTATTAAAATTTGTTTCAAATATTCTCTACATTTATCATAATTAGCCGTTAAAGTTATTCCGAATTTACCTTGTCCATCTTGTATATGCAGATGTCAATTGATTAGAAAAATTTCTACTTCCCCTATATACTAGCCTTAACATACATGTTTCTATTACAAGGAAAATTAATGAAGAATATTGAAATGTCCATTCATAAAACATCAGGTTATTTTTTCATATAATCCCTCTCCCCCCTTTGTGAGGTTACATTGGTCGTTTTTTCACTTGTCCCAAGAGACACGTGGCTTCTTTTATGTTATTTTTAATTTTTTCCATATTTCACTTATTAACATTTTTTTTCATGCTGATCTTTTGTTTTATAGATAAAGATAAGCCTTCCAACGGTCTTTTTCCTAAAAGTGTTCAATATTTTATTTAAAACGTGTTTCTGTAGAAAATATTCTATTAAATTTTTGGTCCCCTGTTCCCTATGGCATCATCTATGCTATTTTGCCTTGTTATTCAAGTCTGCATTGTTGTAAGCAGCCCACATAACTTCCCAACGAGGATAGACGCAGTTTTAGGCCGGATCCTTCTCACCACATATAAGTGACCACGTCACGTGTGAATTCCCCTAACAAAAAATAGATGAAAACATGGCAAACAATTGAAATCAGGTCAACATTTTGTACCTACTAATTAAAACGACGATGAACCACATTGTTTTTTTTTATTTTGATTAATAAAAACAACAGCTTGTGGAGACTATGTATAATGGGATATATGTGCATATGTTAATAGATGAAAAAAACTCATATACATCTCAGTAAATCATTAGCTCATTTCTTGAATGAAAGACGGGTGCAAATATTAATCATTATTTATATATTTTTTGCTTTAAGTAGAACTGATTCAGCACAATATTGAATAATAATTCTTTTTTTATTTAAGGAATACATGAAATGTCTATTATTTTTTCCCCTTTCTATTTTTTGATCAGAGATAGGCTATTTATTCTAACCATTTATTAATTTATAATAGGTAAAACAAAGCTTTTAAATAAGTTCAAAATGCTTTCAAATTCTACATTTTCTTTCTATAAAATTATTAAGGGTGGACGTGGCCTCAGAGTTGTACTATCAGTGTGCGTAAAAAATTCGAACTGTTTTTGATAGTAATATTTAAATCAACTTAATAAAGAACTTTTTCAAGAGTATTTTCTTATTTTTGTTAAAATTATATTTAATAATATCAACAATTATTCCTCAAAATTTTCTCCTTTTGTGTCCACTATAGTCTCTAGTCTGGGCCTGAAGCTCTTGCACACCTTGATTACATAGTTAGTGGACATACCAGCCTACTCCTTCTCAAAAGAGCCCGCCAGGGAATCAACATTGGGGTCATTGGCTATTGTTGCAGCAAATCTATCATTTTAGCTTAATATTGCGTTAGACAAACCACGTTAGCATAAATAATTATTATGGGTATTAAATTGTCCAATAATTATAGCAAGTTGAACTTGTCCAATTTTCTCCATTTGTCTATTTGCACCAAAAGATAGAAAGAGTTATAAGTTCATGGGCTATTTCTACACGCAACCAAAGGAGTTCTTCACTGTGAATAAATAAATAAGCCCATTTTTAAATCAGTATCTCGCTTCCTGGAGTCTTGATTAATGCTCCTGACTCACGAACTCACTTTGTCTTTTCACAAGAGCTAGAAACTCTAGTTGTAGTTTCAGAGGATTCGAATCCGATATTTTATCGGCAGGAATTAAGTCTGCAAGCCCAACATCTTGTATCTGAATAATTTATTGGGTTGTTTCCTGGAAGTCGATTACCAATTTTGATTCCTGAATCCACATTATAACGAGAACCAAAGTCTAATTTAATTTGGACTTTTTCTCACCAATTACGGTTCATCTAATTTGAATTTTTTGAGTAAACCTAAATTCTAAATTCATTATTCCTTTTTTTTTTTACAAAGAAAAGAAAATATAAATGTCTCGACAGTTTGAAGCCCTTCTTATGGTATCTATTCTTACGAGAAAAGCTTGCTTCGATTAACCTTGAAGATACTTTTATCTCAGGTCCACACTGAGAGTTCAAAGGAAAATATTAAGAGCTTCCTCAAGGAAAATTTCCCCTTTTTCATATCTCGTTACTCCAAGTATGAGAAGGTGTTTGTGAATTGCAGAGTTGCCCTATTGAGGTGAAATACCCTTCTTCGAAGCATCTCACCAACTCTGAAAGAAGCCAGTTGGTGTCAGGTTTGAAGTTTTTTTTTCCCGCTAAGCTTGCAAGAGGTAAAATTGAGGGCGATGATCTCGGGACCCTTAAAAGCACCTTATGCAGATGCTGGTATAATATTGGCGACGAGCCTTCTTCAAATGGCCTTCATAGAAGGGTTTGGTAAGTTGGAGGAGTTGTCTGTGAGAGGAGCTGAAGCTGCGGATCATCACTGTCTGGATTTGAGCTCACTCTCCCAAGGTCAACACCCCCTTAACCATCACCGTGGAAAAACAAAGGAAAACTGTTCTGTATTATGATACAAAGAAAGTCATTGCACTAAAATTTTCTTGTGAAGGCGCTTCCACGGGAGTTCTCTACTTTTAATCTGTCTACAAAAAAAAGTGGGCGCATCTCCTCGCTAAGGGAGGCCGTTTCGTTTAAACTAGCCGTAGAGGAGCTTGATTGAACCTATGAGAACAGTTTTAAACTAATAAGAGCATACCTTGATGAAGTAAAGTGGAGCATGAAAATCCAAGACCTCCAAAAATCCTCTAAAACCGCTATGTACTAGGTACAACACGCACTTGAAAATGCTCAAACGCGGGGAGTTAACCCCTTTGATTTTTCCCTGATAATATACATAAACGAAAGACTTCCTTTAAGAGCGGTGGCGGATTGGGAGGCTCTTCTTCTTGCAAAAGAAGAGGAACACAAAAGAAAAAGGGGTCAAGAAGGATCTGATACTGCTTGGAATCTGGGATCTATACTCAATATAAAAGAGTTTAGTGTTTGGCTGGAGGCTTATGCCACTCCGCATAAAGACAACCCTGAAAGGGAGGAGTAAAATTTATCTTTCGTGTCTCAGAATCTAAAGGAGGATGTATTTTACATGGAGACAGTCACTCCACCGAGACTTGTGTTAAAGCATTAGCGCTTTCTCCATTGGAATGGACGAGAGCTTGCATTGGTCTTAAGAAATGCGTTTTCTATTTGGCTACGTTCAATGAGGAACATATAAAGAAGTGCTTGGGTTTCATGTCCTATGTGAAGGGATCGTCACATCGTCCTTGTATGCGACAAAAATTGGAAAACAACGAATACCAAAGGAATTCCTAGGAAAAGGAGACTAAAGAGAGGCAGCAGTTCCAATAGCAGAGCTAAGTGTCTTGCTATGACCAATGTACTTCAAGAGCTTCTTAAATCTCAGCTAGATAAATATCACTTAAAAAGTTTTATTGCATCTCGAAAGGGAAATATCCTCAAAAAGATAGAAAAAATTATTAATATATTAATTGTAGAAATAAAAATTCACGTAAAAATTATATATATGTGACCCTTAATGTTTTGTTCCATGTAAAACGTTCAAATCTAACTATTACAATAAAAATGTGAATAATATGTTATGAATTATCAACAATAATTTTAACTATGAATCTCAGAAAAATTCTGATTCATTTACCATGTCAAACCCTGTTACTGGGGATGGTTAAAAACCTGCCTTTTCTTATAGTAATCTTTATCTTCGAAAAGGTGTGAATATATCGGGTAAGTCCAATCATTTTCTGAATAAGAGAAATGATCTAATATCATTAACATAAATTCTTAATTGAAAATTGATAATACAAAAAACTTGCCCACTTGAAAGAGCTCTAGAATTGATGTCAGTTAATTGTAGTAAAATATCTGACAATATCCATAAATACAAAGCATTCTGGACTACTTTATCTTAGTTAAAAAACAGTAGCTATAGAGGTAAAAAACGTTCTTTGAAACTTTACAAATATTACTTTTTCATCAAAATACAACAGAAAATCGAATTAACAGGTCAGCCTAAAAATATGACATCCTAGTACAAATGTTAGAATAAAAAATTAGAAGAAGTTTACTTCTTCTGTGACATCTGACCTTAAAACTATACTTTATTAAACTAAAATACTTCTACTTATTCTGAAAACAATATATTTAGACTCATATTAATATTTAGACCATATTAAAATGACAAAGTAAAAATAGGAAAAAGTAGGTTTCGAAGAAAAAGTCCCTGTGCAGCGTAGAATCTATATAACACGGATTTTTTCTGCTCCAAAAAATGCAATAAGCGGGGACATTTTACCGGAGATGAAATAATAATTATGTTTGGTAGTCTTTTGTCATCAGAATTTACCTTAAAACACAAATAAAAGGTTCTTATTCAACAAAGAAGCAGACTGTTTAGCAATTTTAACGGATGCAATATGGTCATAAGTAGAGTTTGAAATTTATAACTAAGGGGGGCGGGGTCAAATAATTTTTATTTACAAACTAGTTATATCTTATATGTTTTATGTATCGTATTTCGAAAAAAAAAAATCTAAACCAAGCTGCGGTTTAATAAAAATAAATGTTGGCTTGCGTTTTCACCTTGATAGGAGAAACACAGTAAAATATGGCGTTTTTTCTCTTAGCTGGTGTCCCTCTTTGATGAGAGTTCTAACAAAACTGAGTAAAAAAATCACAAAAACATTTTTAGTTAGAAATTTTATATCTTTAATGCCATCTAGCGTAAACTGATTGCACTTATAAAACGCAAGATAAACATTATTGAAGCCATATTTAGAAAAAAAATAGATTTTTTAGTACATCTTTTATTTAAAATTCATTTATTTTGTTTTACTTGTTTTTTGTTTATTATAATGTTTTTAACTAATTCTTATTAATTTAAAAATACAAATGATAATTTGGGAAATAGGAATAAAAACATAGGAACTAAGGATGATTCTATAATAAAGATGAATTAAGGATATGGTTTATTAATAATAATTTGAGGGGTAATTTGTTATTTATAGATTTTAATTTTAATATGAGGATTATTAAAGAATGTGTTAATTCCTTTTCATCTGTTATGTCTAGATTTAGCACAAAAGTTGTAAAATTAAATGACGTTTCTTGATTAATATTAAGAAACCTTCAGAAATTATGAACGGTTTATTTAAAATTAAATATACTATTCATTATAAACCTAATAATCAAATGATTAGGAATTATTTATAAAAAATAATGAAATAACTAAGATTTTATTCTTTTTAACTTAATACTTAAAATTTACACTCGATTTACTCATTCTCATGCTTACAAAGTTAAGCAAATGTGTTCTTCCAAACCATAAAATATTTCCCATTTCTACAAAACTTTATAAATTATTGTACAGAGCCTCGAGTGATTTTTGTTAATAAATATTTGCATATAAATATTACTACTAAACTAAACATTTGTAAATATGAATTAATAAACATTCCAAGAATAAAATACATTCATTATGATAATTTGAAATTTGTTAAAAATATAATTTTTTAAAGTAAGTATTCAAATTAAGAATTTAATTGTCATGCATTATAGTTTATTTTAAATGAAATTATCAAATTAAATCATCAAATTATCATTTTAAATATATTGTACTAAAAATTTCATTTCTATGTTTTAACGATTTAATTTTCTCCCAAATATAAAGTATTTAAAAAAAATTACTTTAATTACTGGGTTATCACAAGTGTTGAAAATTGGAATGAAAAAAAGTAATTGTCAGGGCAACAATAGTTAGGTGCCTTAAAACCGACTAACTTACTAAACCTAAAAACTATGCGTATAATAATTTTAAACTAACATTGTAACTTATCGATAAAATATAATAAAGTATTTTGGTATTTTTAAACTAATGAAACGTTTCACAAATAGTTCAAAAAATATATTAGATTAAAAATTCTAAAATTGTGATCTTTTAAAGATGTTATAAGAAATAAACTTCTGAAAAATAACACAAGCTTTAAGGTGCCTAAAATTGTTATAATCACGTATTAGGCATTTTTATCTAAAGAAATATTTAAATCATCTGTCTTGCGTATATGTGCAATATATTTCAAAATACATGACATATTATATTCAAAGCTTAACAATTTTCCCTATCGAAATAAAAAACTTCTGTGATTTATTTTTTGTTTGGCAGAGGATTATCCCACGTTAGTAACTTATGCTCATTTACAATTTATATTGATTCTTAGATTTCTATAATTTTAAAAATTGTACTTTTTCCGGATATAATAATTGTATGAATTTTTAAGTCTTCACGTACGGTTGGGTGACAATTGAATACATTGAATGTTCCGTAACTTAACCCATTATAAGAAAAATTATGTAAGGATATTTCAGTAATCTATTTTTAGCAATTAATTTAGTTTTTATTATCAGCCAGTATTAGATCTTAATATCTAAAAAAAAATCCTAATAATTTGAAATGTTCATAATAAAACCTCTACTAATAAAGATATTCTAGATTCCTTTAAGTAATTCATTTTACTATGTAATAATCATTAATTTTAAGTTCGTTGATTGCTGTAACTAAATGTATCTGCAGGACTAATAAGAGATCAATATTTTTTTGAAGTAGAGAATATTTATTATTAGATTATAAAGTTTCGTTTTATTTTTAATATTCCAATGAAATAGTTTCAAAAGTTATAAACTATGTTCACTTGAATGTGTAAAAAATGATAATACATCATTATAGAATCTTATTTTTATGTTGTAGATAATAATAAATTAATTTTTTTATATATATCCAACTTTTCTATTTCTTTATCGATCAAAAAAAAAAAAAAAAAAAAGATGTACTACAATAAATAGAAATTTTCAATATTAAATTAAAACATAACTCTTTATTATTGGCATCAATTAGTATTCAGTGTAGAAAAAAAGAAGAAAAATTATTTCTTTTTAAAGAAAAAGCTCATTTGATCAAAATTATACAGCGGAGTGCAAAATTACAATAAAAATATAATCCTGCGGACGCACCTCATGGCCTATTTTAGCCTAATTCGTTGATGTAGACAAAATATTTTAATGTAATATAGGCACTACAGATTTACTCTGCCGAACTAGCTCTATAAATCCCTTTGTTGTCTCTATGGTTATATATTATATATAATTATATACTTTAAAAAATAAGATTGTTTAATTTTAAATTCTGTTATAATTATTATTTTATTTTTGAAAAGACAACAATAAGTATAAAGTACTAACATATGCGTGAATAACGTAGGGTATCACTGAAGATTTGTTGTTGCATTAAAAAAGTTAAGTCCTTGTTGGACTCGAAATAGAATTGAAGATCGACATCGTCGTAATTCTTTCTAGATGTAGATTAGGATTTGTTTTTATTTATCTCATCTAATTGTTGCTGGCAGCTAATCTAATGTAACATAATCACAGCTAAGCTGTTTCCTCTCAAAGATAATCCAAATGTTCAATGTGATTATATTGACATTCGGTTTCTTTTAATCTTTATTTTAATTTTAAACATTGATTGGTTCATTAATAATCAGCTATAAAATGAAAATTATTTGGAGTATTTTTTATTTCTCTATTCAGAGGGGAGTTTGAGAGATACATTGAAGATTTTTTATGGTGTAGCAATACTTTTCGCTTGATTACACAAGGAAAAAAAAAAAGAAACAAGCGATAATGTTTTGCAGCTAGCTCATTGTCATAAAGTTCATTTACTCTTTTCTACAACATAATACATAAAACTCACACCTTGAATTTACTATGATGGATAAGTTATTCATTATTTTCACTCTTATAATTGATTCAACTTTAAATTTTTATGAGAATGACACTTCGTTGTATTACCCTATGTTATTAAAAACACAAGGAATATTTAACGTACACATAAGATGCCATCGAATCTCAAGAAGAAAGCAATAGATAAAGGCCATCAAAAGAGTAAAGGCTGATTATAACTATTCTTCAAATACCTAGAAACCTTAAATGATAAATTATTTGAAGTATGTAATAGATAGGAATGTGAAATTTTTCGAAATTCTCGTGTTGATACATTTAAAAATATATTATATCCTAGTAGCTTGCAAAATATTATTACTTTTATTATTTATTTATGCCTATTTTGAATATTCAAACGTATTTATTAACAAAAAAGGATAAAATAACTGAAAGCCTCTTTATCTATATCATAGCAATATAAGTCATCAAAATTTAATAATTCAAATGATTTTGTGCTTAATAAAAATAATCTATAGTTAATGTTTACAAATTGTTGACTACACCAACGAATTAGACTAAAATAGGCCATGAGGTGCGTCCGCAGGATTATATAGTGTTGTATTTCGTAAATTTTTACTCGAACTTAAGGTCTTTAATCATTTAGAGAAAGTCTTCTCAACCAAAACAAACTACCCCAAGAAAACGGCAATTATACATAATAGGCGTTTCCTAAATACGTGTGAACCTGAATCTCTTAAAACGACTTAATATATATTAGTACTACATATTTATCCGTTAGTTGATTGTTATTGTATAATAATATTTTATGTATTCTGGGATGTATTAATCTATTGCTATATTATGGCATTTGTCGTCTTGGGGGGGGGGATGTTAGGTCATCTAATAAGAAAATAAATGGGAATGAATCTGTATATATATAATATTAGAATGTACCTTAATATAGAATGTATTTGAATCAGTATCAATAGAATCGTCTTGATAACTTAACATTATTTAAGTAATCAAATTAAGTTTATAGAGGCTCACCTTGTTCGAAATAATTATTCGATATTTCTGACTATTGTTTTTGAAGCATAATTATCTTTAAATACGAATATTTCAGATGTACTACTTGTCAATATTCACTAAAGAAATTATTAAAAAAATATGATGATTACTGGATTCATTAAGAAGTTTTGTAATAAGTTCTTTGTTTGTATAACAGGTCAATCATAAAGAAATATTGTACATTTATGTCGAATAATATATTAATGTGAGAGTAATTATGGATTCTCCTCGTGTAGAGTTAAGTATATATATAAACTTCATATCTTCATATATCTCATATCCACGTATATCAATCGCGTTATCCGTTCCGGAAATTTTAAAAAAATTGAGGAAATATTTTCTCTCTCAATATAATATCATTCTTGATAAAGCTAAATTCCATTCTTTATATCAAAAATGAGGTCAATCATTCAATGACTTCTATGTCGAGGTAACTTGAACTGCAAATCGTGGCGAATTAAATGAACAATGCGGTAATAAAGACTGTTTAGAAAAAAATATCAAAGTTAAATTAATTGTGGGACTTCGGGATGAAGAAACGAGGAAAAAGGTAATGCCCAGAGAAGAAAAAGAATGATCAAAAAGTGATTGATAGAGGTTGAGCTGAGGAAATGTCGAAAAGGGATGACGAAAAGTTAAATTGTGTAAAAGTCAACAAGATCACAAGAGGCAAATTTAGGGATCAAAGGCTTAGTCGAAACAAAAATATTTTTAGGAAATAAAAATAATGGATAGCATATTCTGCTCAAGAGACCATATTATAAATAATTGTCCTGCTTGAAAACAGGAATGTAGAAATTGTAAAAGAGTTGGTCATTTTAAAGATTCAAAGGCCTGTAAAAATGGAATTGCAAGAAGCAGAATAGTCACGGTAAGAAATGTGACCACATTTAGTCCCTCACCTGCAATACAAGTTCGATTAAACTCTCTAGATGGAACATATTTATGTACTTATAGTTATACAATTGCGGACTCTGGTAGTGAGGTACCTATTGTGGATGATAATTTTTTAAAGGAATTGGAATACCACTCAAAGATTTAAATATACCTTCAGATTTTCGTTCGAATGGAGCTACTGGAGCTACTTTTACTCAACTAGGGTCCATAATTTTAAATGTATGTTTTGGAAATGAGGAGATTAAAGAAGAGATTATAATTGTAAAGGAAAATGTTAAATTTCTAATGTGGGTATTGTGTAAAAAATTAAGCATTTTACCAAAATATTGTCCAAGTCAAACTCAGTGATGTAGATGGAAAAGAGCCAAAGAACCTAGTGGTCGTGGAATCAAGGAAATGAAATATATATCCGAGGAAGAAATTAAAGGCATGAGAGACAAGCTTGTGGAGGACTATCGTTATGTATTAATTGATGGAAATCAACTTCCTTAATCTTAAAAGGATATTGGAAGATCCCTTTACACCATGAGAGCCAAGACCTAACAACGTTCATAATTCAAGTTTAAAATATGGCCAATGAGATTAAATGCAACAAGTGACGTATTCAATCTTATAATGGACCATGGTTATAAAGAATTGCCAAATACAAAGAAATTGGTTGATGATATTATAAAATATGACGAGACATTTGAACAACATGTTAAAAGAGTCAAATAATTTCTTGATCGAGGTAGGAAGTTTGGAATATCATTCAATACTCTTCATTGATTATGGTATACCCGAAGTTTTAGAATCAGATAACGGAACAAACTTCTCGTTATGGGAATTTCAAGAATTTCTATCTTTTTGGGAAGTTGAATGGTAATGTTCTTCTCCCCATAACCCACAATCACATAGATTGGCTGAAGCTTGTGTGAAGAAATTCAAATATTTAATAAGGAAAACTATGAATGGAAATAAGATAGATCAATCAAAAATCAATCTTGGAATTTTAGAAATGAGAAATACTCCGAGAATAGAAGATGGATTGAGTCCAACTAAAATCTCTTTGGTCGTAGTACTAGATCTATTATACCTATGCCAGCTGAATTCCATCAAAAGAGAAGCCAAGAACTTTGTAAGGTTCCTAAACCAATTTGAAAAAGAGGAGATGGGAAGAAGTTATCCGTACTGAAGATAGGTAAATCAGTTTGGATACAAGATCATATAATCAAAAGATGGAGCCATCCAGGTACAATTGAAACGTAGAAATCTCAAAGGCGATATCTCATACGTATGAAAAATGGTCGTCTTTGGCATCGTAATAGGAGATTCATCCGTTTGGATTCCACAGAAGGGAACAAGCAAATTTCATTTCATATACCTTAGATCTGTATTTTGTAATCATTGTCCTGGGGGAAAGAGTGGACGTTATATATCTTCGTACCTATAGATTTAGTAACCTATATATAAATATTCCGCAGAAATTTATGTAGAATAATATATTAATATGAGAGTCTTTCTGTATTTTCCTCGTGTAGAATAAAGTATATATATAAACTCCATATCCTCATATATCTCATATCCACGTCTATTATAGACGTAATATGTTCTTATTTAAATATAAGTTGAGTTGTTGTAATTCGGCCCAAAACGGCCTTTCTTGGAATCTAAAAAGAATTTGAAGTGACGTTTTATATACAAGATATTTCTAAATCTCAAGCAAAATTAGAAAACAAAAAAAACAAACAAACAATTAAGAAGTCTGTAATTAATTGTTAAGCCTACTAACGTGTTTAATTAACACTCTATCAATATAGGATTGAAAATGCCAAAGGAAGTCTTTTACAAAGTAAGGAAGACCCCAGAACAGTTGCAGCACATTTTGTTTTCTGGTGTGATATAAGATATGTATCGAGCTAGTTTATCTAAGATGTATTATCTTCATGTAAATATAAAGTATTTTTTGTGATGAACATATGTATTATTCTAGAATAAAGTTATTGTATAATGATATGTCTTGGGGTCAATTTATTGTAGGTGATCGGAACATAATACGGCCTTGTTGTGTGCGAATTAAGAATACGCGGAACCCTAATGAAAGAAAGAAAATTAAATTAAGTAATTATTTAATTAAAAGTGACGATCATAAATTGCGTGGAAATGTTATAACGCAATATGCCTACTAAAAACGAATTGGAATAGAAAACGAAGCATTAAAAGATCGAATCAGAAGAGTGGAGAAAAATGTTGGAACAGATGTCGAACGTCAACAGGATTATTCTACAATGATATTGGTGAAGATGCTTATAGAAGAAAAGAAACGAACCCGGTGTGATACCATCAGAACGGACGAAGAATATCGTCAATTCATAAAAAAAATGATGAGTAATCATAATGGCCATGGTAAAACTCAAAAGATTCAGCGATCTTCAACTATTAATAAGGAAGTCAAAATTCACATAAATCCACCACCTCAATTAGATGATGGTATATAATATCAAGATTCTATTAATTGGAAGGCATTACGGAATAATTAAGTGATGTTAATGGGAATAAGTGACTAAAAAGATATTTAGAAGAAATTAGTTTTTAACTCATTTTGCAGTCTAGATATGCTTAATAAAATAGAACATGTAATATCTATTGAAATAGAAGACGACGTATCCCCGTATCATGCCCAGAAGAGGATGATGAATTAGATTAATAAATAAGTCATCATAGAGATAAGATAATCCGATTAGCAGTGATTTCCAATGAAGAAGATGAGAGATTAATTGATCCAATGATTGAAGAAATTCGTAAAAAAGTTTGTTGAGACCGAGAATATATAATTAATGCAATTGAAACAGGTGAGATAAAAGACACAATTGAATCATTTTGTGAAAATATTACATGAATTTAGCATAGAAGATGGTCTTATTCTTTATAAGGATAGGCTGGTAATTCCAAGAAATAAATATGAAGAATAAAACCATCTTCTATGCTCAATTCATATAATATTTTCACAAATGATTTGATTGTAGGATGAGACAGACGGTATTTTGGCCTGGAATGAAGAAAGACATTGAAAGAATAGTACAAAAAGGGTATATCTAAAAGGGTATGACGAGAGTTTGTTTGGTATAGAAAAACTAAGATTTTAACACAAGACGCATTAATTTGTTTCCTATTGTTTAAATGTGTTTGAAAGATATACACACTAGTCAACAGTTATCCCTGCTCTGGCTAGAAAAAATGCTTGATATGAATTGTGTTTATCTAAAATAATATACAAGAATAAGAAATGCGAGAAAAAATTCCGGCCATTGTCGCAACAGTCTCCTTAGAGCAATAGGGGGAAATTAAATGTCAAATTTAAAAGAAATACTCAAATGTACCCAGGGTAGAAAGGGAATGTAACATGTTAAAATACAAGGAATGTTATTGAGATTGCAGATTGAATTTATAATAAACTTGTCAAATATTACCTTCGTGATAAAAAAAATTCAACAAGAACTTGCTTAAAGATCCTTGACAACGAATAATTACAAATAAGGAAGTGTATTTGAAGAAGATTCCCCTGGATACTTCAGCCCAAGACTTGATTTACCTTCAAACGAAGAACAAGTTTTTCTTCAAGAAAGTTATAATTTTTGTCAAAAACTGACGTTATTAACACGAAATAAAAACAAGGTTATGAATAACACGCATAAGATGCAAATAACTAATATTGTCCACAAGGTATGCCGTAGCACATTCAGAAATTCTAATAACGTTTTGTTTATTCATCCCATCTAAGATTAAAAATTACAATTTTTTAAGGTTTTTACTGATATAGCTAGAATTTGAAAACCCTGCGTATGACTAACCTTCACACTTACATTGGGGTGTTGATAATATATGTTATTCATATGTAGGCCTTTTGATGTGACTGCATTCAATTTTTGTGACCCAAAGAGTGAAAATCCTTTTTCTTACTGTTAATTGAACAATTAATGAGAATGTAAAAAAAATATGTTACTTATATTATGATAGGATAGTTTTATATTAGTTTTAGATGTAGAGTTAAGAAACTATATAGAAAAATAGACTGATGATTTGTTAATTCTGTAAGTATAACATAATTTAATAAGAATAAATACATTGTTAATGGGATATTTTTTAACAACGTGCCATTTTGACCCTTAAGGCAACGGGTATGAATAAAAGTAAAAACAACATGAAAGATACATAAAACAAAGGTAAAATTTTTAACCTTTATTTGAATTACACTATGAGAAGCTTCACTTACAGTTTTATGCACGAGAGTTTTGAATACGTTCAGCAATGCTAATAAATAAATTTGCATAGTTGAACATCACATCTTTTTTATGTATTCAAACAGCATTATCCTTGACACTTTCAAGATAGTATTAAAAAAATATCATTGTACATAAGTCTCATGCGAATCAACTTTCATTGAATAAAAAATCAATTTAAAAAAAAAAAATATATATATACTGTGGCTTTATTTAAATATTATCATTTAATGGCATCTATCTGATCAATCTAGGGATAGCTTTGAGGAAAATGCAAATAGGAATTTTTATACGAACCATACTGAAGAAATATAATATAATAGTAGCAACTGATTAGTGATCAACTTTTTAAAGAAGTTGCAATAAATAACATATTATTACCAAATTAATAAATAAAAAAAATTGACATTTTTATCGTTGTAGTATGTGTATTAGTGCTTTTCATTTCCGGTAAATTATCTTTATCAGGATTCCAGGAAACAAATTTTAATATTACGAGATTTTCGGAAATATTGAGATTTTCTTATAAATAAAAACCCTTTATAATTTAAGGATTTCTTTTTATGTTTTAAGTTCAGCGTTACCTTTATTGTATCAAGCAACCTTCCTACCAAAAGAAACAGAAAAAGGCCCAAAATAATATGATAGTTATCCAAATAAGTCCATCACACCAACTTAAGTATTCCCAGACTATTGTTGTAATATTATTGATCCACAATTTTAAAAATGAATTACACACGTAGGATAAGTTACGTATCGTCGGACACATTGAAGAGGCATATACGTTCATGTATATTATATAGACATCATGCGTTACATTTGAGGTATTTTTTAATAAACGTATTCATAAATATCTCAGTAAGAAGTTTGTATCAGAATATTTTCAGTAAAACATCGAAAAAAGAGGAACTATTAATGATTTAAAAACTCAATCAAAAAATGCCAAAAATTCATAAACTTGGGAAAGTTTCAAATTATAATTTTTAATTTCGGGCTTAATTCGAATCATGTTTCTTAATTTCAGACACCATGAAATAGCAAAAATATACATACGAGTGCAAATGTTGCTTTAAATCTTTACCTCTTGGATGGATAAAATTGAAAATAAAACCTACCTACTCTTATACGCAGAAGAATGCCTGATTATTTGGTAATCCTTGAGATTAAGGATCTCATTTTATTTTATGAGTACGAATAGAGGGAGGAATAGACACCCCGTGCATAAATTAGAAAAAAAGGAATCGTCCTTCTTTAGTCGTATTATACATAAATAATAATTTATGAAGGATCATATCGTCTTACCAAATCCCTCTCGGGAAGGAATATAATGGACTCCGTTCTGCGATATAACGCTATATATTCGATGGATACTTCCAACGTCCTATTTACTACTATATATCTAACCAAGTATGGTATGGAGTCTCTCACAGTCGTTTCACTTCAACTCAAAGAACCTTGGAAAGTTACCAACTTTTGAAAAGATGTTGTATAATTCTCAGGTATTGTTTAATCCTATCGTCAATTCCACAAATTTAAATCCTAATTCCCAATAAAAACTTTCGGATCTTTTATTTTATTGAGACTTTTCCATGTCAAAATTTATATTATTTTGATAATATGTTGAATCAACTATGAATAGGAATTGTCTTTAACTCAAAATCAACTACAATAATCTATATTCCGATTGATGATGTTACTGTTACCGTATTTTACTTTCTTTTGTTTCATTTATAATAATAAGTATTAATTAATACAGCATTGTCTCCTTTAGCCTCTTTGCTTTAACGTCCAACAAAATCCAAGTTATCCTCTTTTAAGGGAAATGATTCATTTACTAACTTCGAAGATTCATGTTCGATTTGGATCGACTTATTAATAAGCTAATGATTCAATGGACTTGCGTGGAATGGGCGATTCGCCCCTCGACAACTCATCATGTTTTTAAGAATTTAAAATCGTTGGTTCCTCCAGGATTTAGGAACTAACGATTTACCACTCCGTTGTTGCTAAATTCCTTTTTCCAATACTTATACCTAATTTAAGATTTAATTTTCAATTATATATACTATTCAAAGAGGTAGAACATAATATTGTCTAACGATTCTTCTATAGTCCTTCCATGTTTTTCAATCAAGTAAAGTAGTCATCAACGTAAACTCTAAAGGATGAAAATTGAACTCCACTGGAAGTAGAATTGTTAGGTGTTTAGTTGTATTAATATGAGTGAGGGAAGATTATCTTTCAAAGTTTTTTTTCTATTTTACATAATCTGCGTCTGTACTTTGTCTTATAAATGTATAACTTTGAATATTTATACCCAATACGGTAAGCTATAATTAATTATCTACCTTGTAATAGATACGTTGATGTAGATCCGAACGCTTCTAAAGAAAGATCTATCCAAATAACAATGAATTACATGAATGCGTTTAGCTACTCTTTTTCATCATCCTCTTTCTACTCAGTAAATGGAATTCAAATTTTGCCCCAAAGGTTTCGTCAGTCAAAAAAGAAGTTGTAAATCCCAGGGCTAGATAGTGCAGTTAATCCCTGATTATTTGTATGATCAAAAAAGTAAAAAATGGCACCCCGTAAAATTAAAATTAATAAATGATGCTCAGAAAATTTCCTTTTGAACCTAGGATATACCTACTTATCATTATTTACATACACCTAAAACGTTTTTTTTTAATACTTCATTTTGTATAAAGCCGTACCGATATGATAATTACATATAATGTGATTTTTTTTTTTTTTAATTTAAATTTTTGCTCCAGAGAATAATTTGATTCAATGGCTTCAAAGGAAATAATTCATTTTTCAAAAATTTCTTGATTTGGGAGGGGATTACAGCCCAATAAACCATGCACTTACAACCTGTTTTTCATATTTTATTACTAAGTTACCTTGTTGTTTTTTTTAGAATCTGGAGAAAGTAAATAGTTTGAAAACTATTTACCTTCCAAGACATGGGTTTATCGATTTATTAACAGGCATCCTCAAATTGCTGCTAGGGTGACAGATACTTTAGGACATTTGAGAAAGCAAATAACTAAAGAAATAATTAAGAATTGGTTTCCAATTTAAAGGATTTTTGATTAACGGACCATCATATATTAGCATAAGATTTTTTTACTACTGAAAATACCCACCGAATATTCAATTTGGATGAGTCCGGATTTAAGCTAGGAGGTAATAACAAAATGAAAATAGTGGCTGAACGAGGGATTAAAAACGTATATACTATTACAACGGAAAGCAAAGAAATGATAACAGTCCTGATGTGTGTTGGAGCAGATGGATATTTTCTAATTTTCCTAATTATATTTCCCTGTGTAAGACCAACATCCAACTTCAAAGTAGTCCTTCGAAGTACGATGTTGGAGTTACACCAAATGGTTGGTTATCATCCGATGCTTTTTTTGGTGGTTCTCCAACCTTTTTATTAAATCTATAAAAGAAAAGAGAATCCAATTTCCTATTATTGTATTCATGGACAGCCATACTTCTCATGTTAACATGACAGTTGTAGATTTTTGCCGAGACAATAACGTTATTCTTTTTTGTTTCCCTCCTCATGCTTCACACATAGTTCAACCTCTCGATGTAAGTATTTTTAGCCTTAAAAATATACAATACACAATTAAAAATTCTGCTTCAACTGATCAAAAATTGGGAGCAATGAGCGCTTTTCAAAAAATATTTATAATGAGAAAATTGGAAGTAATATTAAGTTATTTGAAGAGAGATACAAAGAACATTTCGATTATACTGACGCTACTAGTTTAAATCAAGTTTGGGGGGGGGGGTCATGCAAGGCCCTTATAAAGATGACCAAATCTCCAATTGTATTCATTAGTACGACTACTGTAGATCCTTTTGAAATTTTAAGTCATGAATCAACTTTGGAATATAAAGATGAATTAGTGAATAATTGTACTCTCGTAGATGACTCTTCTTTTACGCATGGAAGAATTTCTTCGCCGCAAACGAAAAGCATCGATTTTTCTTCACCAACGCCTGTTCCGTCTGGATTATCATCAAACTTTATTTGATCCAATTATACTATTCAATATGTGCCCGATGAAACTAGTAAATCTCATGACAACTGGGATAAATCACCGCTTGAAACATATTTGAAAATCAATGCCATTGTTGAAGGTTTCAACAGAAAAAACACAAAAGCGAAGCCATTTTTACCACTTGCAGTGAGTGGGGACGATTACGCTCGATATTTAAAGGAAGCAACAAGAATCCAAGATAATTCAAGAAGAAAATAAGAAGAAATGCAAAGAAATAAGAGAAAGAAAAAATAATGAAAAGTGTAAGAAAAGAAAAGTTGGCAAAAAATTATCTAAAGCAAGCTGCAGCAAACCAATAGATTTGCTTATTTAGTGATAGTAAAATAATTATAAGTCAGTTTACTTAGTTTGTTTTATTTTTAGAATATAAATAATGGAGTTATGTAAAAATTTATATATATGGAAATATTTTGTGATTATTAAGAATAGATACTTCGATAGAAAATATAGTTAATAAGCTTATATTAATTAAATTGCCGTCTTGTTTCGTTATTAAGTCTCTTTACATTCGTTTTGTGCAACATACGCAAATACATGGTTCTTAACTTACTTGAAAAATTGTATCTAACGTTAAGATATAATAGAGTATATTTCAGTATGTTAATAAGTTACAAAAAACGACTGTTTTACATTCAGACTTCCAATTTGAATCGAAACAAATATCATCCAAGTATTCTTTATCCTCTGCAACGAAAGTACAGGCAGGAATATGATTCTGCTCCTGACTTCCTTGAGGTAGGAGTTAATGTACTGATTAAGAAAGAATACCGTAGGTACTTAAGATCTCCTTTTGTATAGTATCACTAATATTAGGATATGTAATGGGTATAATCATAATTAGTAAGTACATGTTCAATAAGCCCCGGACCTACCTACCAGATGGTGCTACTAACAAAATCAAAAAATATTTTTCGGAAGTACAAACATTCAAAAAGTTACAGTCAAAACGGTCAGACGTTGGTTTATTATTTATCGAGTTACAGTGGTTTAAGTGACGTTACTTTTGTGATTCTTAAAAACGATGGATTTAAAGCCATTTCGTGTGTTGATATATCATTGCTTTTTGATGGGAAAACACAATTCAAGCACCAGCATTGCTTGAAAAATGTTATTTGGACTCTGTTCCATTGAAAACAACCATCAAACGATGGTTTGCTGATTTCAAAAGTGGTCGTAGGGACGACGATGATGCTGAACGCCCTGGTCGGCCAAATGAGGTGGTTATTTCGGAAAACATTGAAAAACCCTGAAAATTATCATGGGCAATTGCAAAGTGAAGCCCCAAGAGATAGCTGATACTCTAAATACTCTTCAACAGAAGTTGAAGTTATCAAAATGTAGTGTTTCCACCATCATACACGAACATTTGGATATGAAAAAGCTGTTTTCCAAATGTGTGCCGTGTTTGCTCAAACCAAAGCAAAATCAACAACGAAATGATGTTCAAAGAGCTGTTTGTAGATGTTCACGTGAAAGTAGAAGGAGTTTTTGCTTCGATACATCAGAATGAATGACACATGGATTAACCACTTCACTCCAGAATCAAAACGGTAGCCTGGCGAGTTATGTGCAGACGGAGAAAGCCGTCCAAAGACTCAAATATCGACTGGGAAGATCATGGGCTCTGGTTTTAGAATTGGGATGGAATTTTATTCATGGACTACTTGGAACATGGAAAAACAATCAACAGGGACTATTATATTGGTTTGTTGGATCGTTTGAAGGCCAAAATTACTCAGAAAAGATCTCATTTGAAGAAGAAAAAGGTGGTCTTTCACCAAGGCAATACACCGTGTCACAATTCAATAAAAACAACCGACTACTGGCTCTTGGCAGGACTCAAAAAGATGCTCCGTGGAAAGAGATTTGACTCAGATGAGGAAGTGATTGACGAAACTGAAGTATATTTTGAAGGTCTCGATAAATCGTTCTGCAACTGTGGTATTGAAAAGCTAGAGGACTATTGAATTGATTATATCGTTCTAAAAGGAGATTGTATTGATGAACCAAAATGAATTTTTGCAAAACAATATTGTTTTCCTATCTAGGGCCGGACTTATTGACTGATGTGTTACATTGGCTTAAAAGACAGCATTATTGCAGCCTGGACCATAAAAATACTTTGAAAATCAAGTGTCTTGTCCTTTATGAAGATGTCAGAGTCAAAATACTATGAATAAAGTCCGAGGTATCCAATCACTTGCATCCAAATCTCCTGGGTACCGTACATTATTATGATTACACCCCATTGTCACCCCCCTATATTGAAATAATTTTATCATGGCTAATTTAATAGTCAATCAAACATTTGAGGCATCCTTGAAATAAATGACATAATCTTGTGGAATTTGATCCTTTATTTTAATTCCAGAGATGGAGTTCGAAGCACGTATAATTTCCATAAATTAATATGACTGAGCTCGGGGTTGAGGAGCGACAGAGTTTTCTCATTATATTACATGTACCGTATGTCTCTTCCACCTTCTCTTCTTCCTCATCAACAGCTATTTGAATGATTTTCTCTTCGGTATCTAACTATTTATTTGGTTATTTAGTGAGCTATTTGTTATTTTATTCAATTTAAAACACTGTCCGATAATATGAATTTGTCAATTATTTGGTTCATATTATCAGACAGCGATTATTTCGCAAACAAAGTTGAATAAAAAAAAAAAAAAAAAAAAAAAAAAACTTCTATCAAAACTCCTATTGAACTCAAACATGACACGTTTGTTCTAATATAACTAAATGGAGACCAAATAGCTTCACATTATCACAGACCATAAATTATAGAAGTGTTGAATTTTAATTGCAAATAATTATAACTTCGAACTTTAAAGTTTTGTTTCTCAAAAACTACAGCATCAATCGATTTGAAATTTTACAGGATTATTTAAAAATATATGAAGATTACATACCTTTTGAAACCTTAGGTTGAATGACGAAATAATTTTTGCGACTTTACCTTTAAGTATGCGACAATTTGGAACGTCCGATGATACGTAACTTACCCTATATGTAATTTATAATAAAATTAAAATCTTAAATTGATAATGTATTAATATAATATTTAAAGTGTAACTACACATAATAATTTATATATAATACCCAAAATTTCTATAATATATATTTTATACCAGCTATATTATTATTTCTATGGAGAAATTTTGGGTATATAAATTATTATGTGTAGCTACGCTTAAATGTATATATATATAAATACGATGAGAGATCAACAAAAAAATGGATTCTTGTCCTTTTAGAAACAGAGCATAAAATGTTTTCCTTTACACAAAACTCTTCTTTACTAATTACATATTTATGCTCCGATTCATTTTTTAATTATTTTCACTATATCAAAATAATCAAAACATTACTTAATAAATAAAAGAAATTACAGCTTAAGAACCGTAAGTTATGTTTTTGATTTAAGATAGATAGATGTATGGATTACTTAACATCTGGACAATTATTATTGTTTATATATATAAATGATAAATCCGTTGACAACCCTAAATAGTTGCAATCAAAACAATGAAAAACGGAGAACTAATCTTAAGAAAAAGTGCTATAACATCCCTAGGATTAAAAACAAATGTGACAATTAAAGAAAGGACAAGAATAATGCTAATGGCCGAGGTGAGGTGTAAACGGAAAAGTGATGAAATATAATTAAAGGCGCAATTTTTTTAAAGATAATGTGACTTTTCAAATTTGTCGGAGCTCAAACAAAAAATAAAGATCAATTGTGTGCCTACAAAGATAACAGTAGATTCAGGGTCAGATGAAGTTCAATTTTAATACATAAAAAATCAAGTTTAGGTATTTTGCACAAGATGTAAAATTAGTCAAATCATAAATCTCTTTTTGAGAAGATATTTAGTTATTATTTTGATTTAATAACTATATTTTTATTTAATTAACGATTGATATCTAGTTTTAATTCATTTTTGGGTTGACCAGTTATTGGATTTAGTGTAATAATTAAAATAAACTTGAAATATTATATGTGGAATACTGTAAATAAGATTTTAATCAATGAAATAAGTCATTGGGGGTTGCATAGTGAATAAATACCTGCAGTGAAGTTTTAAATTTACTTGCTTTTTTGAAGACTAAGTATTAGGATGTTACCGAGCAAGATGCTATTATTAAAATAAACAGATTCAATCAAAGCCTTTCCTATCTAGCTCAATTAATTTACTATGAAAAAATATCATTTATTTCCATGCAATACATGATAGGATTTTCCAATAAATATAATACTTATAAAATTGAAGAAGAAATAAGTTTATTTGTTACTTTATATCGAGAGATCAATATAATCATTAGTTATTCCAATTAAAGACTCATAACATTCATATCTCAACATAATATAATATATAAATAGCCGGAAGTAAAAATGAACTTGCTGTCACAATAAATTATCATAATTAATTTGAAATGAAATAAATATCAACCTAAATCCATTATGTGCCGTGTCTTCAGTTTAAGTAGTAGCAATAATAAAGATTGGTTGCATTAAAATAGGCTAAATATTGACTACATAATTCATGCTTAACATGTTGAATAATCCACACTTAGGTTCTGTATCCATAATATAAGTTTAAAACTAAACTCCTGAGGTTTAAGATACATACATATTCAAGCAGATATCGTATATGGAATGGGGAGGATGAGACATCCTCGATAATAAACTCTTCAAAAATGAACCCCAAACATATAATCATCCAAAAATCAAATCAAATCAATATTTTCAGCACTTTTGATGAATTAGAAAAATTCGATCAAATCCAAAAATTAAAATATGCTTTTTCTTGCACAGCAGTCGGTACGATACATTAAATTGGAAATTCTAGCAATAGTACGTCATAAACTATCAGTAGTTACGTGTTTTGTCAAAATCTGCCTATCTTGCCTAGCAGTGGGTACAATACATCGGATTGAAAATTCTTGCAAGCCCGATTACATAATGGTCTAAGCCTGTATTTATATTATAATCATGAATTACTTAATGTGAAGTCATCTTACATCTATAGATGAAAACAGGGACAAAAAGAGACGCTCTTCTCTAATACAAGAGAAATATGATGAACTGAGAATTGTTTAACTATGTTAGGGATATTCCTTCAAAAAATGTCTTCCTTCGATGTGGTTTAATTAAAGGTACTTCCTCCATACTCACTAATAAAGACGATCTGCAATTATTTTATAAAATATTTACCTTTCTGTGACAGAATTTAATCACACTTGATCATTGCCTTTGGAGGACTCTTTCATGTTTGATCACCAAAAAATGACATTTTTGCACAAATCTTTCACTAGCCGATCCAAAATTCCATGATTGATTACGAGGGGTTTCAATGGACAAGTCCCTCTCTCCGCGTTCATGATTCATCACATTTTAACACGAATTAATTTTTCTCTTCTACAATTGTTATTTAATAGAATAATTATTTATTTATAAAGTTCTAATGATGAGGTTGGGTTGCTTGTGTCTATCCAGATATTAAGTAATCCATGATAGATATGACCAGCTTTTTTTTACGAGTTCTGCCATATTCAAGTTGAGGTCAAACACTTTTCAAACCACCATCAAAGTGATATGTTTTGAAAGAACTTGAAAAGGTAAATAATAATTCCATATGATTTCAAACAATAACATACATTATTAGAAAATTTTATGGAGAAATAGTTTTTAACATAAAAGTAACCCATTTATATGCAAATATCACTAGTGCCTTTAATATTAGGCTCCCTATATCCCTGATACGAACCCCATCGACTATACATTTTGGGTGCATGTCTGCAGTGTCTGTCATCCAAACAACGAGGTCTACAAAGCCTCGGTGTAAGGACTACATCTGTAGTGGTTGGCAGGCCTTCCACCGCTACCCGGAAGCCATCATTGCCGCTGTAGAAAATATGTGTAGAAAAATATATAAATTTTAAGTACATTTTTACCTACACTTTTAAGGTTATCAAGTAGTATCTTTGAAGCATTCATCACGATGTTATCTCACTAACATACAGAATTAGACAATATTTTATTATCAGCTGTCAAATTCTCTCCCCCCCTGCCTTATCAGTGTATTTGAAAATTGATGGATTATATTCAAAATAGCTTTAAGTAAGGTGTGAAATATTTAAAATAACTATTGAATACTTAATATTAGTTGGAAACAGTTGGTTTTTATACATTCATTCAATAATCATATTAATTTACATAATATTTCTTTTTAACTTAAATTATGAAATAAGTTATGAATTTTTATTGAAAATTATCTATGGGGAAATATATTCAACTAATCTTTGATTTTAAAGACCTTTTTTATGTTTCTTTTTGGAGAAAGGTTACGAGATACAATTTAAGTTACGACTTGCAATATGTCAATACCTATATTTTTATATACAAAAAAAGTTAAAATAAGGACAGACGTGTATTAATTTGATTATTGTTTGATGTAATAAACTATGGATTACTTAACATTGATGATAAGTATTTTTTAAATAAACTTATGTCTTTGGTAACTTATTCAATTATGTACTACATTTTTTTATTCCTTGTTAGGTATTATGTTTGTATTGAGTTTGATCGAATTAATTTTGCAACATACCTAAGGAAAAGCCTTTGCATAATATTGAAATTTAATTGATGCATTAAATGGAACCGATTTTGTTTCTTTTATGTATATTCCGTTCTCAAGAAAATCAAAAATGTGTGTCTCGGCATTTATTCATAAAAAAATGATTTTTTTTTTCAAATATCCGTGGCATCAATTACAATGATTTAATGCTTTATACTTAACTCTTTGAGGGCAATATTACCCCATTGTGACTTTATTATGTGAGAAAAAGGAAAAAAAAAAAAAAAAATGAAATAATACCTTAATCAGATTAAGGAATATGTATGTACTATATGAAAAACTCATCTTCTGATTAGTTGAATGAAAAATTAGAATTCCTTTTATTCTTCTTCATGTAATGTACAATGTAAATGATGATCAAATTGTGTTGAAGGGATTCTGACGTTTTTATTGTTTTATTCAGTAATCTCATAAAATTATATAATATTTCTTTTTACTTAAATTATGAAATAAATTATGAATTTTTATTGAAAAATATCTACTGAGAAAGATACTCAACTACTCTTCAATTTTACAAACCTTTTTGTTAGAAAAACAAACCAAGAAAAGGTGAACAACGAGTGTAAAAAAAAAGGTAGGTGAGATTTCATTTTTCACAAGCAAACTAAACATATTATATAGCTGAAAAAGTAAATATATGTTAGTGGCGAGTATATTAACATAAAAAAATCGAGCATAGCAAATGTACCTTGAAAATTCACCTGAATCTTTATACACAGCTTGTATATTTGGTCTGTTTTCACCATTTCCATATCTGAGATTTTCTTCATTGAAAGACTCGTTTATATCTATCTTTAAATCACATAGAGTTAGTTTAAACACTCTTTGCTAGGGTGTATGGAATTCCCAGGTTTTTTTTTATTATTTGTAAATAAATTTAATGGATCTAAATAAAATGATAGCATAATTTTATAATGGGTAATTTAAATGACTGATGTTGTAATTAAATAAAGCGTAATACGACGTAGGAATTTTACATTGCATATTGTACAAGTTTTAACCAGTACAGTATACAGAAAAAAACAACTTCTACGAAACATATCTTCTATATAAATAAAGGAAAAATTGTCAGTCTGTATTTGTCTCAGAGAGAAACAAATTTTATCTCCGAGTATGTGTTACTAAAGCTCAGCGCCTCACATTAAAAAAGAAAAAATGAGTACACTTATAAAAATAATGGTACATTAAATGAAGTTTTGCTTGAAGCGTGAATAACTAAAAAGATAAACAAAGGGTAAAACATAAATTTATGGTTACAAATCCTAAACACTTTTAACGTGCGAATTTTGATATTGTTGACATTCTGAGCAATCCATTTAATTCTCTCAAGCTGTTATCATTATTCCTTCATCCTTTGGGAGAGAGCATCTCAGTATTGACTAACTACGTTTAAGTGTGCTTATGAAAAACGGAGATCAACTCTAAGGATTTGTTGGGGAGTTATTTCCAAGATTAATAAAGCAAAGTTTGTTTATTCATCAACGAAATACCCAACCAATGGTGGGGTTGTATTAAATAAGAGTAAACTGTACAATAATGCAAGTGGAGCTATGAAGATTGTTCATGGTTTGAAGCTACTGAAAAATTATTCAAAGAGTAATGTTTTTTCCTATGATAGATATTAAGGAAAATATGAATGATCTTACAAGCTGGTCTTAATCGATCTACACATTACTACATAAACTTAAGAGAGCAATATCTATCGATTAAAAATGACTTATAATTCACTTATCATATTACAAAATAGACTCTTTATTTTAATGAAGCAAAGAGACAAAGAAACAGCATGAATCTATTTTTGAGAGGAACAGCTTACAAAAGCTTGAGAGGGGATAATAGACTCCGTGTTATCAAGTATACCTCTCAATTAAGATATTGCAAAGGTCCAATGTGAAAGGAAAATGCGGAATTTGAGTGTTTCAGATGCAATATTCAGATATTCGGACATTGCTTCTATTGTTATCACAGATAATAGCAATTATACACGTAATTCTTATATTTTTTTTTTCATGTAAATACAAAATTATCTTATCTAAAAATGTTTTTATAAATTTACAAGTTTGAATCTAATAATTTAATAACAAATTTATATGTCCAAATACCTTCTTATACATAAAATGATGTTGTCATGAATGCTTTCCGTATGGAAAAATCGTTGTGTCCTAAATTCACCTTTTTTTTTAAATATAAGTAATAAGGTTTTAAAAATATATTATTCAACATTTTATGATCATTTAATGTATTACAATTAGAATGTCTACATCCTGATCTCAGGGAATTTTATAAGACTTGTAAGCAAATTTTTAATTATATTTCTTTATTTTGTCAGATGGAGTTGCATTGATTAAGTAAAATTAAACATTAAAATATTACAATTGCTCGATATGACCAAGAAATTGTCTTCGAAAATCAAATACATTATGCATATTTCCTTCTCTAGGAGCGGCGGGGAATCAGACTTACACACATTGAAGTCAGAAAATAATACATCCATAGCGGGTTGTTCATTAGACTACGTCACTCCATGATGAATACCGAACATTTAATGTATAGTAGTTTAACAATAGTACACAAATTTCCTTGTATAATATTAAAAATATATTTTTCATTGAGCTTTAACACATTTTTAAAATAACTATGGTTACAAGACATCACTGACGTTCAATGTATGATCATTTTTCATGACATTTACTAAATTAAATTATATTTGTTAGACTAATACATACTAAATAATCTTTTCAGAAGAGTATTATAATATAAGGATAAATATATTTAAATCAAGTTACAATAAAAGGATAAAGAAATGCTCAGTAATTTGTTTTTTAACATTTTTTGTATAGTAAAAAAAGGTGAGTTTTTCCACACAGCAAAATTTCCACAATACAAATTTCCGACACAACGAGTAATCCCACGTCAAACTTTACTACATTCATATTTTTATCATTGGAAAAGTTCCTAAAAAATATAAAACAATGTTTTTAGGTAGATATATACAAACATTTATGAGTTCACTTTGAGCCATATCGCTTCAAGAGATTTATACTAAGGTCATGAGTTAAAAAATAGCATTAAATAAATATCCATAATAAATCAATAAAGCATTATGCACTTCCGTAATTTTAAAATATATTTTATATTGATCTGCATTCTGCCACCCGGTTTTGTGGAAAAAATTTGCCCATCAGCAATTCGGAAATTAATCATTAATAGATAAATGTTACACAAAAAAATATATAGAGATGTAACCTTGTGAATTCCACTTATTCTTCCGTTACTTCCTTATGGTATTATGCACTCCAGAGATTAAGGTATTATAATAATAATATGTGTGTTTTAGTGTTGTCACGATACAAATATTTTCGAACCTTTTCCGTTACCAATTTACGTAGGAATTAGTAATTTGATATTTTCCATTTTTTTCTACTAAAAATATTAAAGATGTTGATAATAAAAATGTTTATTTTATCATATTGCGATTTCGTAAGCTTGCTCTCTGATCAATATTTTCTACGGGAAGATGTCTGGAAACTGCCTAAGCTACTTCATATTTTGGTAATGGGTAGTACTGGCCCATTTGTGTGCAGATTAACTAAAATATATCCATTTTAAAAATGAATGTTTTATTTCTATAAATTGAATTTTTACAGATATAACAGATCTTACAATGTAGCTTAAAGTAATTTATCACAAACATTCACGTGGCAAATTGAAGACATGTGGACAACCTGGGCGGAACATCAAAATTACATTTTTGTAATTTTAATATACCTATAGCTATACTTATACCTTAAGCTATCCTAAAATAAACAAATCAGCTATATAATTCAATGGGTTGAACACTTATTCAAGTTTTAATAAAATTATTATTTTGATGAAAAAATAATTGTTCTTATAGTGCTGTATTAGTTTATTTGACACATTATTTATATGTTTCAAAAAATCCCTTTAGACGTTTATAACTCCATATTTAATAAACAAAATAACTATTGAACATACTTACGAACAATATGCTACAAAAAGTTTTGATAATTTAAGTCAATTTAAGTTAAAATGTATCTTCTTATAATTTATGGGCGTTCAATAACTAGAGCCATTTTAATATTTAATCCTGAATAAGTGACCAACTTATTTAACTGCTACACTTTTTTTTTCAATAGTATAGCTGAGTATTTAAATTATAAAAATGTAGCTTTTATTTCCCACCTTGTTCCGCTAAACGCCTTTAATAGGTCAGGAAAATGAGAAAGATAAAAAAATATATCTTAATTTTATCCATGATGTAATTGACTTTATTTAATATTTAATTTTTTTATACATATATAGATGGTGCTTTATACGAGATCTCTATCTTCTCTTAATCGAAATTTCAAATTTTTTTACCACTTTAGGCTTAGAGCATCTGCTGTAGAGATAAATTATTTTTAAATTAATAAACTGTTATGAAACAGAAAATGCTTTATAAAGAATAAGACTTCTTATACTTCCCCTCTATTTCCACTGTTCGTATTCATCGTTGAGGAAGATAAGTAGCAGTAACGCATAATAAAATTCATTTAAACCTCAAAAGTTATTTCTAGAAATTAATAACAACTCAGAAATTAATCATTAACCAATTACCATCCCAAGTTGGATACAAGAAGCATATGATTAATCAACCACTTACATAGAGTGTGGAGCAGAAAAATGATAAACACTATTATTTTTTCAGTATATTTGTATAATAGTAGTAGACGGATACTGAGGAACTTAAAGGAATACTTCATATACTTAACTCATACCGTCCATTCACAGGGAAATCTGGGGCAACAACCTCCTTTTCTCCGGGTGGAACTTACCCTTTATTTAAATTAGATAGTAAAAAATAAGAAAGCCACAACTATTTAGTCTACATTTTCTTTTCTTCAATTCACAGGTATAAAATATAATGGTAAAAAAATCAATTTACTGATTAATTATAGTACCATGTATATCAACTACTTCGTGCAAGTTTGGTTTTATAGCACTATAATATATATTTAAACTTGGAAGTGGCTAAACACCCTATGAAAGTACTCACGTTAAGATTTAAAGAGGAAACCCCGAGAGGAGAGGTTAAGAAAGAACATTTATATTTGCTTATGTGAAAAAGCAATTTATCCAAAACATCAAGTTTAATAAAGGTCGTAACGTATTTTTACAAATTCTTATAAAATGTAGACATAATTATATTATACAAAATTAAAGCTAAGGATAAACATGTTTTAAGTATTTAAGATAACAATTCATTTCGACATATATTTGTAATGCTTTATATAGGAAGATAACCTTGTTTGTTCTTTCCCAATCTTTGGAACACTAACCTATGAACCAAATTATGAAAATTGGTAAATTGAAATAGATATTTGTCTTAACTTAATCAAAAATATCTGGTGATACCGTACGGTCTACCTGCTTTATCTTAAAACTACGAAAATACTCCTATTTTTTCAATGTCTAACCCTTCATTACTTAGATTTAGAATACATTGACTTATTTTGATGAACTTTCAATCACTAACATCAGTATTGTAGAGAATGATAATGTAATACTCCAAATATAACGAAGTATTGTATTTAAAAACATCACAAAGATAAAAGTATTAGAATATACTTGGAATCTAACAAGGAATAGTATAAAACAAACACGTTTAAGCCCTTAAAATAGCTAACTTAAACAGGTAAAACTATAATCTCCTCTAATTATCACACGTGTTTCTTACACTTAAACTATGAAATACAATAGGATTGATGGTACTATGACGTGAAAAAAAAATCCGAATACCCAAAAATAAATACAAGGATATGCCTCAAGTAAAAATAGAAGTAAAATATTAATAGAACTGATAATACTTTGCATTATCCATGTATGTTTATGATTGACAGGACCTTGGAATTATTTAGTAATAAGAGTTCGTAATAGTGTTTGCATAATAAAGATCAGTGAATGTTTAAAAAAATATAGATTTTACAGGTTATCCCGAGTTTTTATTAAACCCTGTCAATTAAGTGAATTAGTATTGCATCCAAGACGAAATTTTTGCATCGTTAGCTTTGTTTACGAATAATTAGTATAGCAAATTAAGTCTTAACCTTACTTTGAGTAATCCAATCCATATTTTAATTTACAGCATAAATTTAGCAATACTATTCCAACTTTAAACAAGTTATTCATTCCAAGTTTTATCAGAAAGACAATGATTACAAAATAATAATAATTAACAATCCTGTCACCCTTAAGGATATACATTTGCAATTTAAAGTTTTTAGAAAGAGATTTAGAGTCTCGATACGTCTGTGTTATTGCTCATTAATGAAATAACGTACTTGTGTTTGTAAAAAAAATAAATAGATTAAGCCTCCGAAATGTTTGGAATGAGATCAGCTTAGCTGTCATTACGTTTTAGTAAGTCGCCTTGAAGCAGACTAAAAAGAAAAGAAATGGACGGATATCCGACTTCTTGTATAGCAATGACATATAGACTTGAATTTAATTCGATTTCGATTCTCAATTTTACTGTGAGTCTAAAAAAGATTTCTACTTGTAACCCCTGAGCAAACCTTCACTGTTAGTCTCCGTCTTTCAAGAGCACACTCACTAATTATTACTTTATACTTTGATGTTCTCTTACCAATAATTAAATAATAATGATAACAGCTTAAAATAGGTACAGGTCACAACTATAAAAAGTCGTTACCCATTACATTACTCATTAAACTTTATTAGTTTTTATAAATTCAAAAATAATCATTTTATCTTAAACTCAATTTCTATTAATTTAGTTCTGTTTAATCATACTAATGATACTTCTGACTCACACTGAGGACGCAAAATTTATTAAACATTTTTGAAAAAAGATAACTTAATAGGGCGATATAAGAAAAAATAAGTATTGGATCCTCTGCCGATTTTTAAGTTTGACTACTTAGCATATATAGATTTTCTATGAAATTGAGGTCCGGAAAACGGTTAGGCCACTCCATACCTTTTATTTGGTTCCTCTTCAGCCACTTCTTTGTTGTCATTGACGTATGTTTTGGGTCATTGTCGTGCTGGAAGAACCATTACTCGATCCATTTTCAGTACACTACCCTGAGGAAGGAAGTTGTCACCCAAGATTTCTTGAAGAATGAAAGGTTGTCCTTCTTACTTTATATGTGGCGTAGTCATCCTTTCCCCTAAGTAGAGAAGCACTCCCACAACATAATGAATCCACCCTATATTTGACACAGGGGATGGTGTTTTTGGGTTATACTCAGAATTTTTTCTAATTCTCAGAACTTTTTTTTTGTTCATATAATGTATCTCACTGTTAAAATTAACTTACTATTCAAATAAAAGACCATTCTTGTCTTTGTCAATGGGCAAATTTACAAAACCGGCAAGGGGAACAGGTACTTATTTTCTCTGCTACAATAACAGACTAATTTTAACAGATAAGAAATTTGTTTATACAAATTATTCTTTTCAGTTTATTTTGTACAAATGAGTTTTGATCTAAATATCCTATATAATAATGATGAAATATTCTTTTGTAAGGATCGTCTCTTTTCCAAACGCATTTATAAATAAATGTTAAGCCTTAAGCACTAGTATGTAAAGCTATTTCCTTATTTATCATCTACCATGTATTTTACATTGTAGGGCATTATTTTAGGTATATATTAGACTGTCCTGTTTTTGGGTAGTATTTTTCTCCCTTGTAGAAATAACTTTTCTGCTGATGACAATAAAAAAATGAATGTGGAAAAGTTTGATGCCACTTAAGCCGTTTATGGTGTTGTAAATTACCTTTCTGTAGAAAAAAAAGTGGATATTTTAAGGTCTTTTCTAAGATTTGCTCAATGATTTGCACTTATAACCAACATAACAAAAGACAATGTTCTTCCTTTTTTTCAGCAACTATCATTGATATATAACTTTTGACAAAACAGGGAAACTGCAAATCATTGAGCACATTAAATTATTAAACACAAGTATATTTTGAACTGAAATAATGAATACTAAAAAATGGCAAATGTACAACTTCTTATTTATAGAATCATATTTGGACTGTACAAGAGGCCTACAAATGAAAAATACTATCGACGTTTATAGGGGGTGGGCTGGAAGAGCTGTAGCCCCCAAATAAGGATTTTTGCTTTAGCCATAAAATTGAACTTTTACATTATTTAATATTTGAAATTAAATTAATTTTTTTTCCTACAAACTAATTTTTTTGTGAATAGCTGTGAATTTTTCAATTTTTCCAAAAAAAAATTTTTTTTTTGGTAATGTCTATGAATTTTTTAAATATTTTTTTTAATGATTAAATGTTAATTATTCGAAATTTAATTTTTGAAATATATATTTTTTTAATTTTTTGTATAGAACTGTGTATTTTTAATTAAAAAAGTTAATATTTAAATTTGTTTGAAACGTAAAAAAATAAAAAAAACAACACTTGATTTTTTTTTTTAATATAATTTTTCTAATTTTCTTCCAAAACATTTTAATTGTTTAATTTTTTTTTCAAAAAATAATCCAAAAACCCAGGTCCCTCCTACCCCCTAAAAATAGAACTCTCCAGACGCCCGTGAATATTGATTCAAAATTACTATTTTATGTAACATAATGTGGGCAGTACTATGAAAAAAAAAATGGCCTGAGATGCCTCAAACGTTACCAAAGTCAGTTTTTTATTGTCCCCAGTAGAAAAAGTCTTTGTGCAGAGGGATAAAAATATCAGCTGAAAACGGGACAGTCTAATATATATAAAGGTAAAAGGATAGGTCATTTTTAATCTATATATTATGAATAATTATATTTTTTTCTTTCTTGAATTATAGTACCTCAGAAACGCTTATTATCTTTGAATACAATCATACCTCATTAAATATATTCTTTAGAGATGAGAGAAATCTTCTGTCCTACAAATATAATTAACCCAAAGGTGTGTCCGTTTAGCATTTTTAAGATCTAATTTATTCCATTTTATTTCCATGACATGTTTTTTTATATACTATGTAAGTAAATGATGTTTAGTGCATAAGAGAAATAAATAATAAAATACGGAAGAATAATGTTATCAACACCAATGAAAACTTAATATCCTGAAAGGCATATTAAAATACGTAGGGAAGACTGGGGACAGTTGCAAGACTTTATGTTTTTAGTTCAATTACTTGGAGATGGGTTGGCTTATACTTTAAAAATTCGTGAAGTTAAATTCATATAAAAAACTTTGAAAACTTAAATTTTTTGGAAATAAATTTTAAAATCTCCAGCTGTTCTCAAAAACTTCAAAATTAGAATTTAATTTTCTTTTGGAAAAACCAATACTAATTTTTAATTTTTCGGAGAAAAATTTGAAAAATTCATACAATTCTAAATTCTCAAGTTATAAATTAGTCATTTCAAAAATTTCGATGCTACTTAGTATCTATAAAATATTAACTATCTGCAAACATTTCTTATTTTTTTAATTGATTTAAAAATGGCATCAAAGTGGTCACAAGACTCAAGCTCAGAGTTTTAATAGAGCTAATACTATACAGGAAATTCAAAGCTAATTGAAGTTGCCAGAAAAACTGTATATATTGGAATAATATGGTGGAAGAGGATGATGACTTTGAAATAAATGATTGCAGTCCCCTGAACCAATTATCAATGAAGGTAGCCGTCAATTAAGCCTGGATTGAAATGGATCAGGAATGCATTCGTAAGTTTTGAGTTTATTACTGTAAGATGATTACTGCTATATTGTTTGTGATTGTAACATAACTTAATAGAAAAGTATGGAAATAGCTATTTATTATAAAATAATGCTGTGTAACATCAACAAGTTTGTGTTAAATCTGTTTTAGGACTAATTTCCTAATTCAAAAATAAAATAAAACCACTGTACTTTTTTTTTGTTTCAGCCTTTAAATATGTGGCTTACAAAAATAACTAACACAAATAATTGTCTACCTACACTAACACACAATTATCTCTTACTTTACAAAATATGGAGTAAGTCTGTCATATTTGCTACTTCATTTTTATGTTGATGAGTCTTTAAATGGGTTGCAAAATAAAAACCAACAAGGAAACGAGAAAAAAAAATGACAAAATCATTGTTGATTTAACAAAGCATTCAATTATAATGCTTGTTTATACTGAAAAAACAAATAACAAAGATAATATAAATATTATTTTTTATGCTTCCACTTCTCAGTCAAGATGACTTTAACACAAGGATCAATAGTGTAGGAGAATTGTTCTATCACACAGGAATGACCTCCAGAGGTCAACTCTTGTAATCAAAAAGAGAACATCGTCCTCAGACGTTTTTACTTGCCTCAAGATTGGCGATGAGGAAGCTAAAAATACCAAATGAACACGGTCTGTTCACTCCATTTTACATATCCCTTGAGTCTCTTCCCTGCAAATCAATTAAGAATGAAATTAATACGCATTCTAAGTCTAATCCTTCAAAGACGATAGTAAAAAGAAGAATCCAACGCCTTGGACAAGAGGGAAACATACGTTTATTAGACAGCTGGTACACCATAATCAAGAACCCGTTTACCGACTCGAGTCAAAAATGTCTCAGATACACACTTACTACCTCCAGTCTTTATACAAACAAGTCCAAAAAGAACAAAGAGGAGAGGACATGTTCCTTTTGTGGCAGAGAGCGGGACACCTCGCTACATATATTTTATGAGTGTTATAGGACAACTCCATTCAGAAGCAAAGTCGAGGAAATTATCCTAAAGGAGTTTGGTCTAACTCTAACAAAGGCAGACTGGATGTTTGTTATATCACCTGGAGGTCTCCACTCCTTAAAAGCGGACTCCATTCTCACTAAGGTACTCTCCATGATGTACACAGCAAGGTGCAAAGGTCGACCCTTATACACAAGTTTGGTCGATGCCATCAGGAGGGACGTTGACCTTCTTCGGGGGCTGTAGAAGATTAATTTATATATTTATATAGACACACACAAACTATAATAATAAACAAAGGTTGCGTGACCTAATTTTTTCTTTAATTGCATTGAAAGGTTTATAATTTTACAAAACAAAAAAAAAAAAATCTTAAAAATTGTAGTAAAATGCAAAATTTGTTAATTATAAATTAAAATTATTGACTAGGTCAATAATTTAATTATTTCATCATATTCATTTTTATTAAATACATGACCATCGTCATCATCACTAAAAAATATTTTTATATTGTGTCCACCAATACTTTTCTTGAGCGTGAGGATAATAAAACTGTAATATTATCCACTAATATCCTATCTCAAACATTGACATTAGCAAAAATATGAACATAATACAATACATTTTTTTAAACATAATATAATACTTTTTTATATATACTCATATGTTTATCCCCTACTTTTTTAGAGTTTTATTACGTTGCAACATACTTTTTTCAAACATCATTAAAGCTCCGGCCAAAATATTTTTATAAGGTTTTGTAAAAATAAATTCATTAATTTTATGTTGTTGTTTTTTTCCAATTTTTTTTTCATTAATGTTTATATCTTTGGCAAACAAAACAGTGCCAACATGAGGGTCGGACTCAACAATTTCCACTATTCTATCCACATTTTCTACAATTGACCTTACAGAGCGTGGTGCATCTTTGAGATCAAAATTACACAAATGGAATCGATGAAACCTAAATTGCGAGTAAGTGGCAGTTAGTGTAAAAACCATAAACACTATTCACATTTTCATCCGCCTGGCTTGTGTTTTCACCTTTATATTAGAAAAACTGTAACAGATGGGTGTTTTCTCTTTGTTGGTGTCTATTTTCAACATCCACTCAAACAATAACAAAATTGTTTTTTATTACAAAATCTTATCTTTCTAACGCCGTCTAGCGTTAGATTGAATGCACCAACCCTCTCAGATTAGGAAGATTTTTGGCACATAAGTAAATTAAGTGTGCCAAATTTCAGCACATAATTATGAGTCGTTTCTCAGATATAAGTTATCATCTCAGAACAAAATTGTCAACGTCACTTCAATTTATTTTTATCGGACGCTACTTTTTCTTGTCTATTTTTCGATCCCAACGAGCTAACTTCTTCAAATTTGGTACTGAACTACTTTGAAGTATGAGGATTTCAATAACAATGTCAAAATTATAGTATTTGAATTTTGTATGACCTCAATTTGTATTTTTTTAAAATCTGGAATACACTGGCAAGTACTTGATCAACAAAAAAAAATTGCCAACTCTTATGAATATGAAACTTTGGAAACATGTTTGTAATAAATAGGGGTATCACTTTGCCAAAAATTGTGTTGGCTTTTTTACCATAGCTCCCAGGGTGGGATTTCAAAGTTAGGTTACTTTTCTCCGGAAATTTACTCGGGGTATGCTTATAAAGAGGAAATGTGTATTTTTAATTAAATTCACGTGTAATATTCATTCACATAAATGGCTATTCTAAAAATAAATGACATCAAAGTTACTAGAACAGAGTCCACATAACGAAAATTCCACATGATTGGCTGTGATAGTATCAGGACCATTCATTATTCACAAGATCATACGCTTGTCTTGCTTTTTCGCTTTTATCGAAGAAAATATGTAAAATAGGGTGTAGTTTTTCTTTACTTGTGTCCATCTTTGACGCGCATTCATACAATACTGTCTCAAACAATCATAAAAACTAAAGTTTTTTGGAAAGAAAATATTGTATGTATAATGCCATATAGTGTAAACCAATTGCATTTACACAACACGAGTTACTCATTACTAAAGCCATATATTGGAACATTAATGGATTTCTTTTAACTACGGCTATAATAGTCTGCATTATGGAGATTATTGTAAAAAAAATAATAGAGTTGTCACATTTTCTTTGATATATAGACGAAAAACTGATTTTGAGAGATAACAGTCATTCTTTACGAAAAATTATCTAATAATAATACAGTCAGTTTTTCATTGTTGCTTCTATAAATTACAGCGCTTGAATTATTGCTTCTTTTGTAATCAGTTGAAAAAATTGTTTCAAAATTCAAAAGACTTATATAGTGAAGATATATTTTAGATAATATTAATTTTAAGTTTTTTATTTTTGAAGTCAAACTCGATTTTTTTAACTGTTACAAATGACAGGTAAACTCACTGAGGGATACAATTGTCAATAAATTTCCACTTTTTCTAATCAATATTTAATACTTTTGGTAGAGATGTATGTTGTGTCCCAGGGATATTTAATATGAGTAATTTTATTTCAAGCAATGATTTTCATTTCCTTTATTTGTAGCACCTAAGGATAATGAACCACGTTCTACATAGGTATATAATATTTTATAGTTATGAAGGATGAATGCGGATAAAAACATACGATGTGTTAAATGATGTTTTTTTTCTATCTACTAAATGTATTAGTCTATGGTATATATTTTTTAAATAATGGATTCACGTATTTATAGTCTGTTCGTACATATAATGTAAAATATGTGAGAGATAGGTTGAACAATACAATTTTTTAAAGATTGAATTCTACATAATACAAATCAGATATTTATAAAAATTAAATCGGAAAAGAAAGAAAAATGATATGTGATGCGTTATTAAAAATAATTTTTGGACAAAAATCACGAAGAAGAAAAAGTTATTATGGTTTTTTTTTCAATTTAACCATCAACTGAAAATCATCGTTTGATGTTCAAAAAAAAGATTTTTCATGTTGTTCTTTTAAAATTATGGAGAAAAATCAAGATATAGGATTTTTATAGAATTAAGTTTGGCAGATAAGGTATATATCTTTCAACTTTAACTTGCCTCACCCCATAAGTATTTTAAACCTAACAATATTGCAAGTAAATATATATACTTTTTTGGTATCGCGTATTACGCCTACATATTTTGATTTTTATCTTCATTTTCAGTACTCAAATCTCGTTTTTTGAAATCAGATGAATAATATATTATTATAATTTATACTTTTAGAGATCATTTATGCCAAATAAGAAACACTATTTTACTTAACTGTCATTTGAACTCCAAAAACTGTCTTTTACATTCTTAAAATGAACTATACATAATTTGTTGAAGAAAACAAATGTAATCCATACTTTAAAGATTTGTTATAGCATGATTTTGTGTTGATAGACTACATATGTGAACGCAAGTATTGAGTTCAGTTGCGGAAGTGCATATTAAAAAATAATTAATTCCAATTTAGTAATTTATAAGAATGAATTATATTCTAGTGCAGACTGGGGATAGTAGAGTCACTTTTCACTTTTTGCTAAATTATTCGCGAATGTATGTCTAAGATTAGAATACAGAAATAAAAATTAACTGTATATCAGATATTGGAGAAATCTATGAAAAAGATAGGATCATCTGACAGAACTGGATCCATTATATTGCTTTTCGGGACCGGGTTGAAAGCACAGATATTCCATAGATGGGGATTTGTATTATCTTTTATTAATGCCAGCGTTACTTCATTAACACAAGAAATTAGACTGGGGTTTGTTATCAACAGTCTATTATTCTGCTTTCTGTCTCCAAATCGGTGTTCTGAGCATTGTTTGGTCGAATTCGGATTAGCTTCTGTTAATCTGTAAACAATTCAAAACAATTATTGAATAATTTAATTTCATACTTGGAAAGAATTGGCTACCAACTCTTATTTCACCGGTTTTTCGATTTATTTTGGAGGAGCGGTCATAAGATACAATAAAAGAAACGATTTGTAATATGACTATAATCATAGGAGGGGGGGGGGGTCAAGTTTTTTTTTCCCCGGCATTCAATATATATTTAATTATTTAAACTGTTCAAAAGTGATAATTAATTTTTTGAATACTGTAACCTCTGTATCAAAATTAGACAAAAAAATAATACTCAGGAAATATGCTGCAAGTAATTAGACAATTCTTCTTAAATATGGAACGACGTAGCTCAACGGACAAGGCGTTCGGGAGAAATTATTTATTTGAAATCAATGAGAGAAGAAAATAAACTTAAAATATACGGGCTTCAAAGACAATTCCTAGGTCAGATGGAATAATAGTAATACTATGAGGTTTACTCACATTCCATCTTAACAATTAAAGGAATATTTAAAAAAATATTACCTATTGCAGAAATATTTTATATTTTAATAATAGAACATGATTCATAGCGAAACAATTTAATTTTTAACTATTCTATCTTAATATATATATTCCTAAAAAAATATATAAAACATTCAAAAACATAATAATCTCACATTTTTCAAAATGTCATCGGCTTTCTGCTCAAAGTAAATGCTTATATATTTTTATGAAATTCTACAGATACGTTCATTAAAATGTTAAAAAAAAAGTTTCAGTGAAGAATTTGATGTGTGCAAACCTCGCCCTCAAATATATATTTAAATTAATAAAATAAACTATGCAACTGAAAAAAAAAGAATATACTTATTTCAATAAAACTTTTTCTTCCACTTATTACTTACATAGAAATTCAATTATATATTTTTTCAAAAATTAGTTTAAGGACTGATTATTCGACTTTGGTGACTTGTGAATTTCATTTCTCTATGTTTAGGTAGATAAGGGGATAAAAAAACAATAATCTATATTTTTGACACTACGATTAAATTTCAACTTTTTTTTAATAAAGCTATATTATTTCATGTACCAGTATTATTGTGTTACAGAATTAGTGACGCATTACAAACGGTGTTATACAAAATTGATAAATAAATAAGTATTTGTAGTGGTACTGATAGAGTTGTCGATAATATTACTTGCCGGTATCCTAATAAATTAAATTAAAAAGTATAATGGTATAAATTTACTTTCCAAAGCTGTTATAATTGTTCCTAAGCTCTTGAAAAGAGAACATCCTAATATGTAGGAAGAACTAGTGTATATGCTCAGGAAAGACATAGAGTAAAACTCAAGACTTTTTGAGGAGTTGTTACTGTAATTTTTTGTTGGACTCAGAGTATAATTGAAAATTGACAAAGGAGTAATTCATGCATATATCTTTGCTGGATATAGATTTAAATATTTTTTTTACTCTTCCTCTCTTCTCAGCTAGTTTTAATATACGTAATGACAGCTGGTTACCCTACTAAACGTTTTCAGGGTAAGCTTGACATTTGTAAAAATTCTTTTTTAGTTCATTAGCAGATCATATTTTCAACAACTTTTACTTTTGCTTCATAAGTATGTTTGGCCGCCGATGACGTAACCCTTTCTAATTTCCCAACCTGGACAAAAAAAATGTCATTTAAAAAAAACTATAATAAAAATTGTTAAATTTCAAAATAAGTCTTTAAATTTTTGAAAAAAAACCAACCTCTCCCATCTACCTAAAAAAAAGATTTGGCTCCCCTAGGAGTTCATATGAATTTCTCTTTTTTATTTTTTATTTGTATAATAAAAAAGTAATCAAATTAACACTATTTAAGTAAAAGTTGTAACTTATATAAGCAAATCGTTATAATTTCTCATAGTGATTTATATAATACCAACATCAATCATTTTAATATATTAATTTACTTTAATACTATAATTTTATTTTGATTTATAAAAACTACTTTTTCAACATATTATACATCAAAGAGTTATATAATTGTGAACATTTAAAATTAATTATGCTTCATATAATGCTTATCAATAATAAATTTTCATGAAAAAAAGTCAAAAATACACAATTAATATATCTACCGTGCATAACATATTCAATTATTACATTAGTCTCACCAAAAGTACTTTAAATTCTTCCTCATTCTATATCAAAGTACGTATTAAATTTAGTAACTGAGTTTTTTAATACTTAATTCGAGCCATTTACTGAAAAACTTGATTGTTGAAATCATAATTAAATAATCATTTAAAAATTTATTAATAAACGTGTTTCTTAATAAGGAGCATATATTTCTTGGAAAATTTGAAATAAAGTGGAGTAATTAATATGGTAAAGGGATTCTGTTACTAACCATGCCCCGTTAAATATTGACGTAATGAGCTCAGTAAGAGCATCTTCTGAAATAGGAATCCATTTAAGATGATGAACATTGTGTTAACCCTCTATTGCACTAAATTGAAAGTGGAGAATATAATTCCTTTTTAATAAACATGTCCGAAAACAATCAATCAGTTACTTTGAATAAATAAAAAATCAAACCATCAACTCAAAAATATACAAAACTTTAATTTGACCAATCTTAAAAAAATAAAAACATTTTGAATCTTAGAATTAGAAAATGATTTTAATTTCCAAAAAGATAAAAATCTAGGACCACAAATTAACCAAGCTGACATTACAGGGCTCAAATTATTTATCACATTTTTGGTTTGCAACTTGTACACAATAAAAAAGAGTGCATATAGAGTTACAGATAATATCACCTAATACGCAAAGAATATTTCATTTGTAGCAACATCCTGAACCGTTTTTTTATTTTACAAAGCTGTTATCGTTACTATTTCATTCTTGGAGAGTAAATATCTAAGTATAAAGTCATCACTAGTGCGCGTGCTCAGGAAAGACAGAGAATAACATTGAGAAATAGTTTGGTAGTTTTATGTGTAAGTCCTTCAATTCAACCTGTTTAATAATTTTTCAGGTAATAACATGAAGGGGAGATAACATTAACCAGTTAATTCCTCTTGGATTGCTACAATTCAAATGAACACTTATAAGAATTTAATCTGTTCAATTAAGCCAAATAGTGACATTGTATAACTAATTGGAAATATTACTCTGGTAATATTTTGAAGTAACCATGGTCTATAAGCATTCTATTGAAGCATTGGGCATTACTTAGGATCCTAAATAATCTGGAGGTGAAGTAATTTTAAAGTTTTTATGTAGTTGGTGCATTTATTAAACTATTTTTTCTTTAGGCAAGCTAGGAGTAGGTTGGTTTATTGGGATGGGGGTGAACAGAGTTTAATTTACAAAGGTTATTATAATAAACTTTTTATCTATGATAAAAAAAATACCAACAAAAAATCAAAAAAAACAAAATTATTAATCATTAATTAGGATTAGCTACATACTGAAAGGATTGTTACGTAGCTATCTGTTGATTGTTTACTGTTACTGATAATTTGGTATTTTGCAATTCGTAGGGTTGTTTTCAAGGCATGCGTAACTTCGGGAGTATTGCCGTAGACAATACATATTTAGGAGTAATTCTGATGATCATAACTTTTTCTTTTATCAAAACCAGGGGGCGTTTTGGGGTTTTGTAATTTTACATTTTATTCAAATAGACAAACATAAGTTAGTTATGAATAAAATTATTTATTTTATTTTTTAAATAATTTGACCACCAGCATTTGGTGTCCAAATGTGCCCCCCCATATATGTCCGTGGAACTGACATACTCATTCTAGTATAAAAATAATAAAAATGTACTTGTTATCATTTTATATTATTAATATTTATTAAAATGCAAAGGAAGAAACTCCTTAAATAACCTTTAAATAGATTACGATATGTTTTAATTATTCATACACTTTTGTAAGTGATATTACGCCAGGTTTAATTTATTATCATGAACATTAAACCTACACACTAACTCAAACTCATATTTATTGTATCTCTCACCCTTTCCTCATATGAATTGAAAGAAAAACAAAAATCAATTGGTAGTATTCATAGATTAAAGAGATGGGAGAGTTGTGGGAGACAATAAATTTGGGAAATATCATCCAGGACAAATAAATAGTAGATTACATATATGAAAGATTAAAAAACAAACCAAGATAACAAATTCCTAAGAATATAAAATATTCTTTTTTTTAATAGGAGGGTAGCGGTAGACATTTGTCTCTATCCAAAATAGTAAATTTAAGAATTTAATTTGTAAAAATTCTAATGAAAAATGTCACCAAAGAAGTTTTTAATAAAAAAATATACTCTAAATAAGTTATTATTGAAAAAATTGAAATTATCTGTCGAAAAAAAAAAAAAAATTCCCAATGAACATATCATATAAAGGAATAATTAAGTGTTTAACATGAGTTAATTACATTTCAAGAGGCAATGATAATTAATAGATAATGGACAGTTGACAAAAATATTACGTTGTAAAATGACAAAATCGAAATGAAAAGTTTGATCAACAAGGATAAATTTTCTTCATTTTGTTTCATCGAAATGCATGGTCAAAATGAATACAGGTTTGTTATTTTTGGAACCTTGATAAAAATAAAACATACCTCTATATACATATTTATAATTCTTCGGGTACAATTTATACACGATTAATGGTTGAACAAATTAATGTAATGAGTAGTACTATAATTAATTATTCCCTACTCTTATTCTACAAAATAATTGTAGATATTAATAGAGAAAAAAAAACGAATTTATTCAAGAAAATTATATTGCAATATCAATTTACATATGAGAATAAAATACTTTAACTATTGATAATATTTATTGTTAGATTTGTATAGAATATGAACTAAAACGAATGGAGCATTTTCTAGTTATTTTATGGGCTTGCTTGAAAAAACATTATACTTTTTTTCCAATTGTTTTCATGTCAAAGAAATTTATTTTAATCCTAAATATTTAGGGTTTCATTTACAAAAGAGTATTTGAGGTGCTTGATTTATTATGGTTATTTTAAGGGTTCTGTTTAAAAAGAAATAATGCCAAAGGTTTTTATTGGTTTCACGTGAAAGAAAATTATATGAAGTATAAATATTAGGTTAAGTAAAAAGTTATGAGCGTTTTTACTAGCATATAGGTATAGAGTAGCCATTCATTGGATATAATCACCGTTGGCATCAATAACGGCCTCAATACGGCCTCTGAACCGGGCGCAGGCTCTTCTGACTATCTCATTGTCCATGTTGCCGAATACCTCCTTGATGGAGTCCATCAGGCTGGCCTTGGTACTATGGGGATGTCTGTTGGTATGTCTATCGACATAGCCCCAGACAAAATAGTCCAAAGGATTAAGGTCGGGAGAGTTAGGAGGCCACAAATCCTTGTTTACGACGTCATAACAGTTCTCGGTTAACCACTGCATGGAGATTTTGGACGCATGGCAGGGTGCTGAGTCCTGTTGCCACGCCCAGGGCCTGTCTCCGGCCCAGATCCCTCGTCATGGCCTTCATGGACCTGGTAGGGTCATCCTCAACCATCTTTGTCACCTTGTCGACAAAGTCAGTGCCCCTGATCTTCCTGTCGGAGCCCTCCTCCTTGGGTGCCCTCTTTATGGTGGCATCAACATCCCAGGTGTCCTCTAGCTTCTTTTGGATACGCTGAACAGTCCGTAAATTCACTCCTAAGGTTGAAGCAATCGTTGAGTTGGAGATTTCACCTCCATTATTAACCAATCTCATGACTACGGCGGACCTCGAAAGCTCCTCGTTCCACTTATAGCTCTTTATCTCCTCATATGATGACGGCATGATGCTAACTGAACTACGTATCGTCAGTTGACGAGCATAGCTTTCCTATTTGGTAACCGGTTTTTTATTGGATAATGTCGTCTTCAAGTTATCAAGGTTTAAAGTAGGCGACAATCTGATCCCCGCTCCCTGTATGTATTTATTTCCCTTTCAATAATTGATTATTACGGAATGTTCAAATTTTCAGCACTTAACCTCAGGAAATGCTTAAAAAATTAAATTGTTTAAAATCAATTTTGCAGCTAAATTAGATCTTCTAAAACCAAATATTTAAATTGCATAAAAAATTTAACATAAATTTGAAATCAACATAAAATTTGGTAAAAATAAGCTAACTTGTAGTTGGATAATTGATTTTTCATATTCACACGTTGGTTCTGACCTATAAAAAAGAATGTAATACTCAAAAACTAAAATGGATACAAAATAACTTATTAAGGATTTGTAATTAACTATTTAAATTATTTTAAAATTGAATATAGGAATGAATAAGTGCTCTTGATTAGTGAAGGTAAACTTAGCGTTAGCAAAGAAAACTGACTCAGTAGGTTTTGATAAGGGGCTTTAACCTTGAAAGTTTTGAGGACAAGGTTGTAGCTTTTGGCTCCTTTTATTCTGGGAAACTAGTTGTAGGTAAGGAATCTGTGAGTTGCACTCTACAGATTTTTAAAACTAGTAAATAATTATTTACATATATTTGGGGATTAACTTTGTTAAGTCCAAAACCTGATACCTGATTTAGAGATACAGATAGTGCCTGAATTAAAAAAAATCATTGAGTTTAGAATATCTATCGAGGAGAAAATTCAGAGAAATTGAAAAAAATTAGGAAAACTTATCCTAGGTAAGCAAATCTTGCTGGGACAAATCTGCCTGGAAGGATACATATAAGGAACTCCATTTTCCTTACTAAAATAATACACTTTTTAAGTATTATACCCTTTAATGTGAAATATTCAAAATAGGATAAAAGAGTTCTGTGCAAATTGTATACTTTGGGTAGATCAGAAAAAGATCACGCGGAAGTTAATTACCTGTCCAAATAAATATAGAAAATTGGTGTTGTTCTCAACTTTTTATTTCGGCGAATACTGTTGGTTACGTGTTTCAAAAATTGATGAAAAAGAGAGTGCACAGGGTCTAAACTATTCCAAAACTATTCTAAAAATCAAGAGGGACATTAATTGTGACACATTTGGAGGTTAGGGACCAAAAGTAATCATCAAGATTTTGAAATTACTGTGTGTTGTTTGGAATGAAGTTTCGAAAATAACAATGTCAGCCAGAACATTTGTTCACTATTTTGTTCCCAGAACGTTATGACAGGATCCACGTTAAATAATCTGATACGCCCATCAAGAAAAAACGTGTCTTAATTGAATAAGTATTAAAAAGCAAACTAACAAAGTCGTTTGAGTAAATTGAATGGAAATTTATTTTAAAGAATTTTACGATATGTAGAAGCTGAATTAGCCAAAAGGCTTCCCTATTCAATTTTATGAAAGGAATGAGCAAAAAATCAATACGACGACAACAATCTGACGACGACACTAAAAGTCGATATGCAAGATAGAAAAAGGGATTCTTTTAGAGAGACAGCTTAAATTAAGAACATTTTTAGAGCTCTGTCAAATAATTTATTCAAATTTTCAATATTTTGGTTTCAATACAGTCTGGTCACAAGCATACTAACCAATTAAACTATACATGCGATTGCCACCTAAGATAGATTTTGCTTCTTTTGAAAAAACTGAAAGAAAACTGCTGATCAATTCTTGCCAGAATTTTATGCCATGAAAATATACAGAGATCAAATAATAAAAGTTATATACCACAAATACAAAATAATTTTAGGACAATTTAATTCACCTTACTTTATATTGGTTTCTACCAAGACGAAATAAGATATTTCACCCCAGAAGGTGTTACAATTAAGTTGTTATACTTCGGTGCAATAAAAGAATATATTTATGTGTTATACTTAAGGTTGTATGAATATAATAAACAGGCACTTTTAAGCTTTAATATACCAGGTGGGTCCATTTGACTCATAATGTAAATTTGATTATTTGTTCTACTTCCTCTATGGGCCCCAACTAACCATAAATTACTGACTTTGTTTGTACGTACATATATGTACATATTAATTGAAACAAAGGTTTTTAATTTCCTTAGTCTAATATTATAGTCCACATATTCAAAAACACATGGCATACAATACCAATGTTCATGCACTTATTTACAAGACTTCAAACCAATTGTAGAATAAGAAAAGCAATTTAAGTTCTTGTATTTATAAATAATAAATGTTAATTTAAACTTTTTATAAATCCTAAATTCAATGGTTTTTCCACAATAAGTAACAGAAAAAAGAAGAAGAATATTTTATTGTACTACAATGTCTTTGTTCTTTCGGATATGAATAATTTAATTCATATAAAGGGTAGTTCTTTTAAATTCTCATCCTATCCCTCGAAAACCAGTTGCAGAACAAATATTTACGACCTCTAAGGTGTACCACAATTCTGCAGATTTGCAGAAGGAGACACATGGAAATAATTCCAATATCTTGCAATAAAGTCATAAAAAGTTAATCTGTTAATGAGTGCGTCAAAGTGGCAGCTAGCCTGTGCAGATTTTTTTGGCTACACAAAACTCCCCCTATCTCATGTTGTTTTTGAAATAACAAAAACAGGGGTGTCCAGGGGTGGGGCTGAAGGGGATATAAATTTAAAATAAAGACATTCTATAAAAATGACCGTTTTGAAAGAAAATTTTTTAATGAAGAAACAAAATGCAATTTTTATATATATTTTTTTTTAAAGATAATTCCATCTAGATTATGAAGCGGAAAATAAATAAATATATGTATATCTAAATCTTGCGGCCGTTCCTCACAGATGACATTACTTTATCTTTTTCCACTGGATGTAAGTAATTTTTTCTTCCCTCTGCAGGAATGACCTTGTGTATTCAATTCAGTAATAACACTCAGTTTCTTCCCTTGGGTTTTTAAACTGAAATATTTTTCCTAATATTGAGTGTATATTATTTTCTAACCACTTTATAACTTCTTGATTTATCATATACTTTCTGTGTAATCAGTTTCAGAGATATAAACGAATTTTGCAATTAATCATCAAGGTTTCAAAAACTTTTTTTTTATAATTTTGTATTATTTATCTAAATAAAAAAACACTATGATAGACCTATATATTGAAGGGAAGTGGAGGATTTCTTATTTTATATACATATAACGGTACTAGGAAAACTTCTCCGGGGAAAACTCCCCTGGAGAAAATTGCCACGGAGGAAAATTGTTAGATAGGAAAATTGCCTGTATTTTTTTAAAACTTCATGATGAATGAAAGCACATTATAATTTCACTTAATATTATTTATGACAAATATCCGAGAATATTTGTTTGTTCCATCCTCTAAGGGAGTCCTTCAAGTGTGAGAAATATTATTGCAATACAATTTCCTTGCAATTTTTCAAATTTAACCCATTCTTCTAAGAATTGGATCGAGAGGGTTGGCAAGGGGGAGCAATAAATAAATTAATCAAACAATTATCTATATTTTATAAATTCCTACATAAAATAATACAATAAATTTCTTATAATAATTTTTAAAGACCTGAAATAGATGAAAATTATATATTGATTTTTTTATAAAATGCATAAAACATAAATAAATAACATTTAACGAATATATAATGTGTTATTATTCATAATGAAATTAAAACAAAATTTGGGCAATTTTTTACTTGACAATTTTCCTCCATGGCACAGTTTTAGAACCTATTTAATATGATAATAATTTGGAAACATCTATCCTCTGCAGTCAACAAAATTTAATATTATTTTATCTAACGACAGTTTGTGATTATGAATTCATAGATACAAAATTTACTGGTAAAAAGTATTTAATTTGTTCATTGACACTTGTAGTACTGTATGTTGCTAACAAATGTAACGGCCAAATAAATTTTGATATAGTTACAATATCCATGTTGTTTTTGGGGTGGCTTGGCAATCCAGGAAAGTAATTGTGTTAGGATTTAAAGGGAGGAAAAGGAATGTAACAATATTAATTTCATGGAAATTGTTTAGTTAGTTATAGAGTCGTATTCACCACTCCCTAGTGAACAAAAAAATGTTCAATAACCAATTATATTTTGGCGAATATTGATCAAGTGGTCTTCATTTCGCCACATGGTTTATAGCTTTGAAGTGGATGCAATCATAACCTTCAATTAAACATATCCAGTGCAATACTAATAGATGGTTGTTACACAAAGTTGCGGAAGCAAATCGTAAAAACTTCCTAGTAAATTGAGGTGTATCAACTTACTCATAAATTAACTTTAACCTTTTTGTAAATAATTCAATTCATTAAAACTTCCCATTTAAATAGCATTGTTATATGATGATAAGGGTGTGAAATTTGTCAAAATCGTAAGATTACGCACTTAAAAAAATATAAGTTCATAACTTGCAAGATATTAGTGATTTTGTTAATTATTTATTCCTATATTAAAAATTAAATGTTCTATTAAGCAATGACTACTATCGTTATTATAGTGATATCTGTCATCCTATTAGTTGTTTATCAATGTTACTTACATATTTTTTACTTTTTTGATTTACACATACGGCTATTTAGAAAAAATTTCCCATCCCCAATTATAATAAGTAAATCCATACTATTTTTTAACCTACAAGTTTTGATACTTTTGTTAACCTTTCATTTTTAAGGAGAAAACATCTGATTATAAAGTGTAATCACATGTGTGAGTGCTCATGAATGATTGAGAGTACCAATGAGGATTTGTTGGGAGTAATAAGTAGTGTTGTGTCGGTTTCTTAAATCTTATTCCTATTTAGGACTAAAAAACGTAGTCCTGTCCAGTTCAGTTCAGCCCTGAATATCAGTTCTAAAGCTTTTCAAACGCAGTCCTTGATAACGTCACTCAACTTTATTTTTATTTTTGAATTAGTTTTAGTACTGACAGTCTGAAGGTTCGACGGTCTTAAGTACCGGTTCTAAGACTGGACTGAATAAATGAGGACTGACACAACACTAGTTATAAGTGTTGGTCTTTTTTTTTGACCTGTTGTGGAATTCAGGATTCACAAAAGGACTAATTTCGGCCTAGATATGTACTTGTTTGATGCGGAGTTCGATTTGTGTTTATTTTATTTGCTCGCAGATGATTTAAAACAACGTCATGACGGCTATGCTTCTCTCCCCTAAATATTCTTCTTCTAATTGTTATAGTAAACCGATTAATTTTTTTGTTTTTTTTACCAAAAAAAACCACAATAAACATTACTAATCATAAGACCTCTCTTTCTCAATTAGTAAAGATCAACTAGTTTCTATTATATTAGATACACATATATAAAATCAAAATATATCTGCTTACAATGTACAGAATATAATATGTAAATAATGATGTGGAGTTCGGAGAAAAATTTAATTAATTTCAAAGACGATGATGATTTTATGAATAAAGAAGTGGAAGAAACCCCAACTTGGAAGCATGGTAATTGAATTAAACTACAAGAGTTGTGTATTCAATGTTTGCTCAATCACTATTAGAATGAATGACTCGACAAAAAAGTAAACTGTTTGTTAATAATAAAAAAAGTGTTTGTTAAAAGTAGAGCTTCCATTTTATTGAAATTTATATAAACACGTTGTTAAACATTTTTCTAAAGAAGGAAGCAAAAATAAGTGAGTTTTATCAGGCATTATTGTATTTAAAGATGGGAAAATTTTCATGTCCTCGCGAGTGTAAATAAGCAAAAAAAGTTCCTGTTGTTAAATTACAAGGTATTATTCCCCTTATTAATTGATAATTCCTCCCAAAAGCTATAAACCAAATGTAAAAAAGCGTTTGTTAGCTTGAGGGAATTTCTTGGCTAATTCAAATCTTCTTTCCTAGCAAGATGTCTTTTTGATGAAACGACTGATGACATTACTTTAGGGGTTTCCTCCATAACATATGGAATTGGTTATATCTTCCCAGAATTTACCGTGTTAATCCAAATAAAAGGATAAATTCATCGAGGCTGTACAATTAATTATGAAGTAATATTTAACGCTCCTAGATATAAAATTTTTGCAACAGCCACTACCATTTGCAAATGTTGCTAATATCTTCTGACATATTTGGTCTATACTTATATTTAAAAAAACCAAAACTGTTTTGATCATTGTAAGTAAATCGCTCAATATTAACTTTTCATAAAATTTAAAGGTTGGAGCATGATTAAGAATGTTTGAATTATTATGTTTGATTTATATTCAGTTTTCAACATCCAGGAGATAGAAAGGATCAAACAAAAGTTGTCATTTCAGTACAATTTCCACATTGCATGATATCACCATCTTCCTTGTCTAAGGAATCATTTTATACATTCCGGATTTTTTTTTTTAAATATGATTAATATACAGACTACCTACACATTTCCAAAATCAAAAACATATCTCTTCTTTTGATGAAATACTTTACTTAGTTTGGCAAGAAAAAAAAGTCTAAGCCGCAAATCAATTTTTTACAAGAGTGTTTAGAATCTGCTCTTGCATTGGAATAAAATTGAACTTGACTTTTTCCTATTCCTACCTACTTTTTAAGGAATTAAGCAGGGAAATTTTTGCCAAAGCAAAAAAAGTTGGGTTCGTCAGAAGGAATATTAAAGATAAGAATAAATTAATGTCATTTGAGATTTCATAAAAAACGACATCTTGAGATGTCGGGTCCTACTATAGCAAAGAATCTACTCACAGCTACTTTAGCTAATTTGTTTTAAAGTTTTACCCAAGTATAGGGGAAAAAAAGTGTTCTAGGCCTTGCTGATTTTGAAAGTTTGCCCATTGACAAAAAAAATAACTGTCTATTATTTTAATTGTAAGTTTATTCTAATATTGAGATTACTATATGAACAAAAATAATTGTTTGAATGATAAAAATGCTAAAAACACCATTGTCAAAGTCAAGCATGGGGTGGATACATTATGTTTCTCTGTCAAGGCTAAATGACAACTTCACTGCATTAAAGAAACATGTACTTGGAAATTTTGAGTGATATCTTCCTTCCTTCATGCCAGGCTTATGCCAAGTGGGTCGTGTAACAGGTCTTCCAACACGACAATAACCCAAACATAATTCCATAACAACGAAGGAGTGGCTCAAGAAGAATCACATAAAAGCTATAGAGTGCCTAGCCCTTCTCAGGACCACAGATTAGCGAAATTTAAAAATTTGCAAGGAATCCAATTAATTTTCTCTTAACTAATATCGTTTCTAAAAGTTAATAAAATGTACATTTTGTTTTCAATGTACAATCACAAAGATTTTTGAACAATTTTCACATCTTTAAATATGTTACACAATAAGAGAAAAGGTGGCTTCTATATAAGTTTATGTTGTTCCAAAATAAACCAACCGTTTATCTATTTTCATAAAAAATTGTTATACTATACCTACTTACATACATAGGGTATAATTGGACGAGTAATTACGAGCAATTTGCTCATTCAGGATTTTAAAGGTTTTTTTTTGGTTTATTATTATTTATCATGCATCCATTTAAATACATATCAAATAAGTTACACTCTCAAACTTTACATGTTTTCAAGGATGATTATACGTTATATACTTATAAGGAATTAAGTATTCCATACTTGCATATCTACATAAATATGTACATAATACATAGATGTGATCCTTCAACTCTATATAAAGTGAAGTATGTATAACCCTGAAAATAGTTTGATTAAATTTTGCAAAAACTAAATTAATAACCAATTGAAATTGTATACATTTCCTCAGATTTCAATGCTAGATATATAAAGAGTGAGCACTGAGATTTAACCTTTATGATATAATTTTGAAATTAAATATTATCTTATACTCAAACCCGACGCTTCGAATAAAAATTGTATTTTTTTAGATATTTGGACACTCCGAAAGGAAATTTCGGAACCATATCCTTTTTCATTATCCCTAAAACAGTGTATGCTACCTCAACATAAAGTGTACTCATTTTTGCGCACATTAATTTCTCTTGCTCAAAAATGTACTCAGACATATGGTGATTAATTATTTTGATGTTCAACAGCATCTTAATATTTGCATAAAAACTATATAAGTCAGAACAGATTCAACCATCCTTCATTTGTTGGCCAACATAGTTTTTAAAAATTGATGGGATTATTATTGATATCCTTTACTTTACTAGGGTATTTATCTACCCTTGAGACTGAAATATCCATGTAATATCTTCTATGCCTCCTAATTTTACTCCATCTTCTATGAAAACTCTTTAAATATTATTTTAATATGATAATTCAATGATTTTTGTGTTATTAACAAATTATGGAATTAATTATTAAAGTTATAAAAAAATTATTCAATGCATTTTTATGATTTATATACCCCACGATAAATATTACAAATATGTGTTATTCTGTATAAAAAGTGTCTTGTTTCATAATAATTTTTAATTTAAATTAATTTATCTTCTACCCAATTTAAAATTGTTTTCTCCAACTACTGTTTTACATAGATTATGAATTCAGTTGTATGGAATAAAATGGTGTAAATGTATTCAATTTGCTCACTGATCCATATAATATCATTTCTTTGTTACAAAAGGATAAGGGCTTAATTTTTTTATATTAGGCGTATCACAGGGTAGCCATATTGTCTTGACCTATTTTTTGAGTAGTTATAGTTGTGTGCAGGGGAGCAATTTTCTCCTTCATACATAGTTTTCTTCAGGATAGTTGGTCTAGATCCGTTGAAGAATTGATTGTCTTCACTGAGTTATACACCATATAGTAGTAGGATTTAGTTATCTTCTCCCTTGAAAAAGTAAGTTGCATATTACTTTTTTCTGAGTCTTGAATACCGAGGACCTTCACATATGCTTGATATAAAGCTACCTTTAGCCTCTACTAGTGATATTAGGTATCATATATTTTAGTAAGTATAAATCTCATCTACGATAAAGATATTTTTGCTAGATTAATATTTTATAGTGTATCTTTTTGTGTTTGAGGTACATAAGAAGTTTCTTGCACCTTTCTGATCTTATTACCGTCAAAGTTTTTGACAGAAAAGTTTTGGAGATCGCACAATTGACCAACAAATAAGATTCTAATGATCAATTTGTCTGAGTTTGTTTTCTGTCACATTTAGGTCATTAGTAAGTTTCATCATAATTTATTGTATGTAAATTCAGAATATAGACAGGGTATATAAGTTAAATCCGGAATAAATTATGAGACTTTTATAAGAGATATAAAGATTATTTTTTATCTATTTGAAAGCCACATTAAATATAAAATGATTATTTATAATGAAAGCCTTCGTTCTCCATCACGATCGGTACACGGTGCCTGAATGCCTTTCTAGCTCGTGTGGATCCATGTCCTCCATTGCACTGACAGTAGATGCCTTCAAAGCCTTAACTGAGGCATGATTATTCTTGCAAGCGATCCTCTCAACCCTCCCCCACAGGTTAAATTCACAGGAATTCAGGTCCAAGCTGTTGGCTGGCCAATAGAATGGAAGTAAAAAATCGGTCACATTTTGTCCTAAGAACTCTTGGATAATCTTGAGCTTATGAGCAGGTGCTAAGTATTGCTGGAATGTATATGGCTTCCCATCAGTGGCTTCCTTCATCCATGAGATGACCACGTTCTTATGAACTTCCTTGTAGACCTCCTTGGTCACCTTCTGGCGCTTTTGGAAGAAATAGGGGGGTATAACTTGTCCCGCCGTACTTATGATACCTAGGAAAATAACGGAAGCCGGATTCTTTGTTTTCATGACTGGGTGGACCTCATCAGGGTCCAGAATGATTCATCTATCGTTTTTACGTTTATGTTGGGTGTCTATGGTGCAAATTTTCTTGGCCAAAAAACAACAAAAAAACCTGCATGTAACCACCTTGCTCTTCATTTGGTTAATAAGAATCTAACCTTTACCATTCTTTCTCCCTATTTTGCTCTGTTAGCAGATGCTTTGAGGCTCTGACCCTAGACAAGAAACGCAGGTCAATCCTGTTGTCATTTCTGATATGGGCTCTTTGCTGACGTTGCAGGCATCGGCCAGTCTAGTAATTGGTGTGTCTGGATGATTGTCAATTTATCGTTTCAAGCCAGCTATGCACCTTTTAGTCCGGATTTTATAAGACTTAATTGAATGAGCTGCTCTTTCAGTCTTTCCCTCCTCATCAAAAACATTAATCACGTCATAAACTGTTGATTTTGAATATTTAAAGAAGGAAAAGGAAATTGTTCCCTGTGCAGAGTGTCCCATACGGCGAGCTTCGACGATAGAAATGCTCCTGAGTATTTCCATGCTTGAACGACAAGATACACAGAAAACAAACCTCTTATTAAATTCGACAGGTAACACATTTAACTTTTATCTAGTAGTAAATTTTTTATCACATAACCACTACATTTCTCATAAGTAGCCGTTAAAGTCATTCCGGATTTACCTTGTTCATCCTGTAAATCAGATTCATCAAACATATTTATTACCAAACCAAAATAATTTAACCCAATGTTTTATGCTAACGCACTCTGTATAGTATACATAAAAGGATATATAATTTATTAATCAGGGATCAAATGTGCTAGAAGCTAAATTAGATTCAAGATATGCTTCTTTGATCATTATTATACATACAAATATTAGAATATAATTCGTTAAAAAGAACTAATGTACAATAACTTGTTGATTATTATTAGGAATGCCAAGTTTTGTGATTGTTATCTTTTTTAATAATTTCATTATTCAACAGATGAGGGAGATTTTGACTCGAAACTTTTGATTTTACTTGGACTCGTGTCTATTTTTTTTCGAAGACTTTCCCCTGAATTTGATCAGACAATCAAAGACTTTATTTATGATCGAAAGTCATAACTAATTCTATACTTGATATAAAGTACAAATTAAAGCTTTTTTTCAGGATTTGAACTAGAAGAGATGATTCAAGTAGATCTCAAATATATAATCATTTTATTGTGACGATTAAAATTTACAATTTTAGGTGTAATTTGCGACGTTTTCAAAGGATTAAGCAGAATAGTTTGTTGATACAATTTACTTTTTTTAATTTCTCAAATAATAAAAATTTTTATCCAGACTCAACTGTGATAAAAATCATTCTAGCATATTTTAATGTTTATGGCTCACAAATATACATTAACACATTTTTTGATAAATTTTTTGATTTCAATGGACATTATCATGTTAGTATTCTAAATTTTTTTGAAATCTCCTCGATTTAATCAAGGTGTGTGTTAATTTTATAAATTATGAAAGACGCCAGCAAAACTGTACAATTGTTTGGATTAATGTTTTTTCAAGAAAAAAAAGAAGGTGTAGGAAAATCGTTTTTTTTATGACAAGTAAATATCTTTTCAAAAGTTTAGGATATGAATTGTGATTTGTCAATAGAAATCATACTAGAATGGTTAAAAAAACCAAAAAAATACGATGATATTTGTATTTTTTTGTTAAAATCATAAATAAAATGAATGCTCTCAATTAATGCTAACATTCTGTGATTTCTCCATCCATTCTAGAAATTTAATAGTAAGGCAAAAAATGAACTCTAACATTAGTAGACCATTTATAACTATGAAATAAAATCATAAATTGAAAATTTATATGTTTTGAGTGCTTGTTCAAGATTACTTTTATGTAGACTTGTAAGCCGTCCACTATTTTGGCCTCCCGTTGATTTTTTTTTTTTGGTTCTGCCTTCAGACATTAGTTATGTTCTAAGTTCTGTTCCGCGTTCCAATCATAAGATAGTACCATATACACTGTACCACAGCAAATTACGACTTCCACTTTGATAGTGTCAGGGATGCCTGATTTGAGAACTAGGTTTCAAGATTTTATTAATCCAATAATACGTTGAATATTAGCGTTCCAATTAGCTACAATTGACTCCAATCGGTTCATTCTCAATATAAAGACCAAAATGCAAAACATAGCTAATTTGAGCCGTGCCCAGCACAGCTAGAAGAACAAAAAAAAAAAAAAAAAAAAGGGGGAACTATGGACTAATCCAGAAACTCCATGAACAACCGTTACTTTTTCAAATGTGGTCTATGAGGTTCTCCCAGTTAACCGGACTAATTTCCCATCCTCTATGATGATGTTGGGAATATTGGCATCAGACAGGAAGAGGATGTCCCCCGTATTGGATATCAAAAGGCCTGGAAATCGGCACCAAGGTGTACCAAGACGTCATCAAGTAGTTGGTCTTGCTCTGGGTGAATCAAACTATCCTGAGGGAAATTATGTGTTCCACCAGGATTCTGCCCAGAGGTACATGACCAGGACCAGGTATCAATGGCTCTAGGATAATTTTTCCGATTTTGGAAACCCGACCTGAATCCTCTCGACAATGGAATTTAACTCCCCCTCCCACTGCTGCAATATAGGTCTCCCAAGCGTTCGTGTTTACTTTATTGGCCCTTTAACTCATATTCTATAGCGTAAAAAATTATATGAATTTTGATTTATTTTTATTTAGTACTAATAGAACAGCACGCCAAAATCTAATTTTAAGCGTTCAAAATTATTTTTGTTTATGAAATTATTAATTTTTGAAAATCGAGTAAAATGAAGGATTTAATTTGAAAGCTAATATTTTTGCATATTTTTTTTTCAACTGCATAGTTTAGCAGTTTTAGCTAAAACTTAAGAATAAATCTTATAATATATTAGAATCTTTAATAAATAATAAATACCCAGTTGCGTGCGAATATTTTTAAATTAACATATAATTATGTTATAATTTGAATAACTTGTTATTAATATTATAGAAACAGGAAGATTATCTCTAATTAAAATATGTGTCATATCTTACAAGTATAAATGTAATTAGTATTTATGGCAGATTAAGTCATCCAATCGACTTATTGATATTTAATTTCTGAAATTTCTCTGCTTCTAAAATATTCATTACTTCTTACAATTTGTCATATTGGCTAAGTTTTAATTAATTTGGAAAAAAAATTACCCAACCTTAAATTACATAATTAATTTAAAAATGTTATAAAACTCTACTTGATTTTTTATAGTCCAATCCATTTTGTAGGAACTGAATTCAAGATAACTTAGCAAATAATTTTACTTATAAATGCTTTAATGTTTATTATTAGTAGTTATTACCGTTAATTTTCCTATATATAGTAAAATTATTTCAAAATATGGCTTTGAATCCAAATTATACACCAAAAAGGTGATTAAAAAAAAAAAGATTTGAAGGTCACACCCACTGGAATTGAAAATTTTAAAGATCTTTTTTGTGCTTGTGGCTTAAATAACAATAACGAATTTTGTTTTTTAATCGGCAACCTTCCAAGTCATAAATTTTTTGCATAGTGTAATTGATAAAAATATGAAAAATGATTTAAAATGAATTCAACTCCAAGTTTAAAAAGCAAAAACAAATGTGGTTAAAAATATTTTATAGGATATTCTGTTTCATATTCATAATATTCATTTTAAAATATGTTTATTCTCTCAAAAAGTAATTCATTCTCTTATGTTTTCAAATATCGATGAACATATATGCAAATAATTTTTAAAAAATGTATAAATTTTATAGCACTTTTTACATATGTTTTAAGAGACTTATGAGTGTATAACTTAAAATAAAAATTCTGAATAATGTGTTTCATATAATTTATTACTTTTGGACAATATCTAATTAAAAGTAGGGAATTATTGACAACTGAACCAGAACTACATAATTTTCAACCAATCAATGTTGAAAATACTAATAAAATTAGAGTAGACAAAAAAAAACAGCTTAAGTTTTCATCTCAACGTGTCAATCGAAAATTAGTTCATCTTTTAGTTATGAACAAGCAAATTATATAGAAAACTCAATTTCCTGACAATATAAAGAAAATTGTGGACAATTTTTTAAAGAAGTCATATTTTTTAATCATATCCTGCAATTGTTAAAAAATGTGTTTTTTGTTGTATTTATTTGCAAATTTTCTACTTTCTTTTTAATTTGATACTTTGTTCTCTTTTCGATCTTTTAAAAGTTAAAAAATCAATATTATGTTTAGGGACATACATATATTTAGATTTAGGCGTTTTACTTTGCTACAAAAAAAAAACACTTTAAAAAAGAATTGCTGGTTGTCATAGGTTATTAAGCTTAGATATTTTTTAAACTATTAAAACAGTGAATTTTAACCAGAGAGAGTTTGCGGATGTGTAGGAAAAAAATACAATTGAATATAACAACTAAAGCTATATGGGTATTTCTTAGAGAACGAGGAAATTGAATATCTACATATAGTATCCCTAAAATAATACTTTTGTTCCAATTAGCTGTCTGTTATGTGATTTCAGAATAAGAAAATACAAATATGAACGATATAGAGAGGATAGATACACTTTACCATTTAAAATAGCATCAATGCAGGAAAAACATTTTATAATTATACATTAACATATATATTAGTTTTTTATTATGCATTTAAAAAAGAATCATCATGAAAAGGCAAAATTAATTTTTCATAGAGATGATAACACTACAGCAATCTATTTAAAAATGATAAAAAAAAACAATAAAACAAATAGTTTTTCATTTTTCAAACTTAAAACTGTTATTTTTCTTAATATTTTGCCCATACCAATAAATAGTAATTAAAATAAAGCACATTTGCAACATATTTTGTTTGGCTCAACTACTCCAAAAAGGTTTAACTCAAACTCAACATACAAAAATACAAATGATTGATATTTTTTAAATCTATTTAAAAATTATTTAAACGAATAGCTTTCTACAAATTTCACATAAATACAATTCATCAATATATAAATTGGTGGGGTAGATAGGGTCAGTTATCAATTTAAAAATATCGAATTTGTGTTAGAAATAAAAAAAATAACTTAATAATATTTTGGATGAATAAATAACTAAATTCTTAAAAGTAGTCTCTTAAAATTTAGTTGGAATAACATTATATATCACTTATTTATTGATCAGTGTTAAAAATTGGAGAAATTTAGGTCCTTTTCAGGCTGTAATACACGCATGATATGATGTGTAAGTATACAAATTAATAAACAAAAAGAGAAAAATGGTAAAATTTCTGCAACTTTTTCTTTTGTTCCGGGGATACTATCTCAATATCCTTCTAAATGAATGAGTTTTGAGTTTTAATAAAATTATATCAATTGGTAGAAAAGTCATCCATAACTCAAATGATATCAATTATATGGAAGCAATATAAACTGACAGCCTTATTACATAAATAAAAATCCTCAAAAAACTTACATTGATCCCTAAAAATTTAGTGTTTATTAAATATCTCGGACAGTCACTCTGATAATTTCAAAATAAAAGCCTTGATAACAAAAATAAAGACACTCATGCAAGTTGCAAGAACGAATGAATATGCTCAAAGAAAAGAGGCAATGATCATGAGATCATTTTCAACTTTCGATTGTTTTTATAAGAATGATAAACTCATGATTAGTTCAATAACTCTTTATGAAAGTTAATTTCTAAATATTTTTTTTTGAAATAAGTGTGAATTTGGCTGTTTTGATTTTACCGTCTATTATGTATTTTTAAGAGTGAATTCATTTTTTTAACAGTGTAATAAGCTATTTTAATCGTATTTGGTAATGGTGCTTTTAATTTTGTTAGATTTTTAAAGATGTAGAAACTTAATCTGTTCCTATATTTTTTTATTTAACTTTCTAAAAAAATAAAATAAGAAAATATATAAACGAAGAGTTAACATTTATTTTTTATTTTTTTTGACAATAATCTACATTATATAATATAAATAGGATTTAAATTAAATGATTTTAGCTTTTTGATCTTACAAAAAAAGGGACTTTTGCAACAGTATCTGATCCCTTCTTTCTATATACTCGTATACTACGTAAAAAATTTAATCTATTTTCAACATGAAGCTTCATTATTATTCCTTTGATGTTGCTTCTTGAATTGTACATCTCTGATATATAATTCATACTTTGTACAATGCAATTTCATATATGTGATGATAATATCTATACACATAGGAATTGAAAAATTCATGCATATCTATGCTTTATTCAATGTGTGCACGTAGGTACGTTAATGTGCACATCCGAATGAAATTAAAATTGATTTATCACAACAAACATTGAACTTTCCCTAAAAACTATTTTTTGTTGCAATTGTTCCTTTTAATTTTTTACTTAAAAATATTTAATTACTTTAACATCCGTACTTCAGTATGGCATATTGGCAAATTAATTGTTTGTTGAAGTAATTATCTCGTTATAAATCACGAATTCTATCGACAATGTGTTTAAAATAAACAATATTTACATTAAGTAGCGTGGACTCGGACTCAAGTCATTTTTTTATTAGTTCAAACTTATATTGAAACTATATGGACTTCATTGCAACATAATACCCTTCATTTACTCGGAACAGATTTGCGCTCACAGCAATGGAGATAAATGTATTCGAGTACAAATTTGATATGTTCGAGTCAATCCGAGTTTGAATCCAATCCGAGTAAATTTAACTTCAATGTCTGAATCAGGTAAGAATTCATTTGGTCTATAGTCTGATTTCATTAAAACATGAACAGAGAGAAAATCCGGATTCGAGCATTAAAATTATGGCATTTGGACTCAAAACTAATTGGCCCTGATTTATTTTTAACTCAGAAAATGGTAAATTCGAATGTGACATGATAAGATACAACCTATTCAGTGTGTATCTACCACAATGCTATCAAATAAAGTGGCAGATAAACCCTTTGTACTGGAATAATTTTTCTAGACTAGGTAAAAACTACCCCGCCCCTCCCAAGATGTATTTTTTGAGATATTACATATGTACCATGCAATCTTTTTCTCTTGCATAATTTAATTAAAATGGGTTAATTTATGGAAGTTGCGAAGTTTTAATATATTACTACTTATTTGTGGCATCCTCAACAGCCGTACCGCACAAAATGTTGATATGTAGCCAACTATATTTGGGCAATTATTGATCACGAGAGATCCTCGTTTTGCCAATAAGCTTATAGTATAATTCACCCTTGTTTATAGCTGACTAATCTCACAGAAGATGTTATTGATATTTTTGGACAATTTGATTCATTATAAGGGGTTGAATATTTTTTTTGTTGGTCTAGAACCATCCAACCGACTTCTTTTTTTCCCAGATATTTTTACACTTTGAGGTTTTCCCAAATAGGTTTTATAAACTCAGGTTAATATTTTGTTTTTGTCACTCAAAGTTATCTTATTTATAAATAAGCATAACTTTTGGGTATAAAAGCTAAATAGTGTGTATCTTAAATTTGTATGATTTTCAAATTCTATAAATAAATTACTCTTATTACCCTTAGGAACCGTAAAAATTTGGCTTAAAGTATCCAAAATTGATGGTCACAATAATAAAACATGGGAAATTTGATTATAAAGTCTATAATAGACTGAAATATGTCTATGAAAATTTGGGATGTATGTGTTATATATGAAATAAAAATATTAATTAAGAATATCCCGTTTGATAAATATTCGATCAGATCTTGATATAGTTTGAATTGCATTTCAAGACTTTAAAAAATACATTCAATCACTTCAATGCAAACAAATTTCCTGGATTGTTTGAGATAATATTGTAAAATTTTGTTTTCCTCTCGTGTTCCAACAATACTTTTTTTACGTCATGTATTTTATGTATCTTCAATGATTTATTTTATATCAACATTTAAAGAAAGTTTTAAAATAAAAATGAAATTTAATTTATTAGAACCTCCATAGTTTTACTTATTGCATGAATATTTTGTATAAATGATCAACAACTTTTTTTATGTAAAGTTTTTATTTTCATTAAAAGTAGGGAATAAACGATGAGACATTCAATAAATTTTGTTTATTTAAGACAAATTATATATATATATATTATAGACTGTGCCAAAATGAAAAAAGTTCTTAATTTGATATTGCAGAATATTTTTTTGACTTTAATTTTATTCATCTTAACAAGAAAAAAAACTTGTTTTAATTTTTAAAAAGGTCTTTTATGGACAAGTTTTGATTTGAAAATTTGTAAAATACTTGGAAAGAAAAAAAAATACTTTTTCATGTTGTTCCATAAAAATTATCGAGTTAAATTCGAATTATTAGATTATATTAATGTTATTATTATAGAATTAGAAAATCTTTCAACAAATTTTGAGTGTCATTGCTCTAACTTGACCAACGGTATGAATATTTTCATTCTAAAATCATATTCTCTTTTATTACTGATTTGTTTCTTCATTTTTACTACTTACATCTCATTTTTTATACTGAGTTTTTAATATACTTTAATAGAATAAACTTCTCCAGTTCCTTTATGTCTTATATGAAAAATTATTAGACATATAGTATTTATTATTTTGGACTTCAAAAACCATCTTTTAAAATCTAAAAAGTACTACAGTTTATATGTCCTATCTTCATTTTTAGGTTTATTTGTTGAAAATGAGATTTTTTTACTTTATAATCTTTCAAAAAAATCTTCTGGCTTCCTTGTTTCATTAATATGAATTTCATTTTTTTTCTCATACAATCATCTTGTCTTTCTTACGAATAAACATAGGATGATGCTTTTATCATTTCTTTTACCACTCACCAATTTGTGTATGACATGATATTTCTCATAGTTGTAGCTGTGAAGAGAAAAAAAAGTTGACGTCAAAGAATACGTGTTCTGATAAGAGGCTCAGAAGCTTTGTTCCAATCATAAATTAACTAAATACAAGTTGAAATCATGTTGAATATGGGTAGTATAATTTTTGACATTGCAAATTACCTATCTTCTGGCTAAAAGCTTGAAAGTAAAGATAGAAGTCTTTTCTTCCATGATTTATTGGTATACTTCAAAAAAAAACTATATACCCCTTTTCATTGTTTGAATTAAATGTATTTGCTAAACAATTTGTCGTAGTGACTCATCTTGAATGGGAAATAATGTTTATTTAAATGGTATGAAGATTGGTCATTAAAAAATCCTAAAAGAAATTTTCAGACCTTTTTAGCTAGAGAAAAGTTGTTTAGTTTTTTTGGGGATTTATCATCAAATTATAAGTTGTGAATAACAACCTATTCTCGTTCAATATATTTTATTATTTTATTTTCTGCTGAAAATAAATATACAATTAGCTCTTGAATTACCATATTTTACTTTGGGAGAAATATGGCCGATATAAGAGCCTTTTGATGCAAATGTTAATGGTATATGTTCTTATTTTTCACTAAAAGGATACATTTTGCCATTATTATTGAACATAATGGCATTTGTTATGTTAATTTGGCCATAAAAAATGAAAAATTCAATTGGCTTATTTAAATCCAATATATTTCAAAATTTACATTTAGTATTTTACTTTTTTTGATCTGATGTAATCGCTTTATAATCTATTAAAACGTCCGTAGCACATTCAAGGGGCACTTATGAGCATACGGCTTATATGTTATCTTGTAAATCTATAATATAAAGATCAATTCAATTTGTGTATGTTTTTTTGACCGAATATTTGTTCAATACGGGATTTTTGTAAATATTTATAAATATACTTGTTTTTCAAAACAAAGTATAAAGACATAATGGAAATTCAGTAGCCCATTTCGTTTAGTTAACCTTCATAAGCAAACAAACATTCCTATCACAAGTCAGATATGACGTAAAAATGCTGTTCCTTTGCATATTTTATTTAAATGAATAAATTATAAATAACTATGATTTCAAAATTAGCATCCATATAAAATAGCTTATAAAATGTCGTACTTTTAAGAATCTATTAGACAGTTGGTGTAAATAATACATACACAGAATCGTGTTTTTTTTATTTATTTGAATTAAATCAATAATAATAATATCTTGTGATATCAAATTCTGTACTTTTGTTATTACGGTACAGTCTAGTTGCCATACATATAAAAATATGAAACTTAAATTAATCTAATCTTAAATTACACGGAGGAGCAATCATTTTGTACAAATGAATTCAACCCAACTAATGAATTTATTTTAATTAGAGAAATTAAAATGACTCTAAACGATAATAGTCCCAAATTACTATAATCTCTGATATTTCAGAATTCAGATAACGGACAGAAAAACTGAGATCTGTTTTGGATTTTGCACTCATTAATAAACTCGATTATTGTCTTTAATTCATTTGTACAAAATGCCCTCCCCCCTTCCCGCCTAATTGTTCCCCATTGTTATGTATGTGAATTAAAAATCTTTTTTAAAACGCGTCTACAAATTTTAAAAGAGTAATTTATTTGGTTCTAAGAACATTTTGGAGTGGAAAGCGAGGACATTCTGTACTTTGGAAGAAACCTTTATATGGACCAAAAAGTGCAAGAAGACGATCGCCCTTTTTTGTGCGGGTGGAGGAGATTTTGGCAAAGAGGAGAGGAAGAAAGAGCGTGGGAGCAGAGGAGAGGACCGCAACGGAAAAGAAGGCGATACTGGAAGGATCTTGTTGCCAAATTAAAAAAGAGGGGCCTAATAAATTCCTAGACTATCAAATTGCAAAAATGCTAAAAAAGCTGAATATCCAAATTTTAAAAACATCTTTTAATATACTCTTAGCAAGAACTACAGCAAGTGCTGATATATTTTTAAAGTTTAAAAGATTTTACCATAATAAGACTGTCTCAAACCCGTTATTTCGATTGCACTGCACAGGACTGGAGGAAAAGATGGAAAGAAAAAAATCTTAAATATTTTTGGATCTTTAAAAAGTGTTTAATGCATACTAGGAAGAAACCTACAAGCATATATATAAACTGTAAGACAATTTTATGAAATAATTTTATAGGAAAAACCAGGAGTAAAGGCTGTGTTCTTTTAAATATTGTGAAGTTGACACGCAATTTCATATTTATACGTCGTGTTAAAGGACAAAAGACTTGAGGCATATTGTATCTAAGATCCTTGCAAAATTAAAAATAAGTGAAGGTCATAGACTTTCCTTTTCGGATCTATTGAAGGAGGAAGGGAGGCGGCTATAACAAGAAACTTATTCGTTTTAATTAAAAAACCAATAATGGTTAACAAAAAGGATGGATGCACGAGACCTTTGGAGCCAATGAAATGTCGCCTGGCTTAATACCTCATTTTTAATGAAGGAATATGGTTCGTACTTGACGACTAAATTTTACAAAGCTTCTTAAAAAACCAATAATTTGGTTCAAATAATTTCAGGAGAAGCACAAAATCATCCCAACGAGGAAGTGTGAACACCTTTTTTATTGTTTTCAGCTATCTTTTGTCCTATCAATTATTAATCATTTGTTTTTTTTGTATATTTAATAAAAAATGGCTGAAACATTGGAATGAATAATAGTAAAAAATATTGGCATTTTATACATTATAAAACATAGAGACATTCACTAAATAAATCATATAGTGTTGCTCAAAATTTTGATATTTTGAAAACTTTTTTATAAATTAGATTATCAATAACGTGGATAAGCATTTGTAACAAATAAACAACTGTAAATGGCTGACAAAACTGAGAAAACAAAATTAGTTGAAAAAATTCTACAAATACTGTAAGACTTATCTGCAATATATTATACTATAAGAAAATGATTTCATTTTTCTTTGTTTCTTCAATCAGTAGAACAGTATTTCTCATTAATTTTTTCTCCTGAGTACTTTGACAAACATGATCCTTCTTTTCTATAACAAAATTTATCATGAATACAAAGAGCACTTTCCAAACAATGATGTTTGCTTTGTTATGGAAATTATGACCAAATCTACATTTTTCTTTTCTTTTATATTTATAATAACTTCCCATATACTCGCTGAATGGTGGCAGGAAAAAAAAAAAGATTTATTGCTTTTTGAATTAATAATAAATTTTTGAGGATATGGTTTATCCAAATATTTTCATAAAAACAGTTTCTTTAATAAATAAAACTACTTAATATAACATTTCTGATGATGCATAATCCAAAAGATATGTTTTTTATCAAAAGAAAGGTCAGCAAATATATATTTTTATTTAAAAAAAGGATATTCGAAATTTTGTAAAACATTATGTCAAATATTACAAGTTTTAAATTATGGTAGTACTTCTTGATGTTGATATTTGATCCGCTAGAACACAGGCTTAAAAGCTTACGAAACACTGATCTGCAGTATTTTTATAAATTTTGTTAAAATTACTTTATTTAATTTTAAAGTGATCAATTACCAATATTTAATACGTGTCTTTAAAAGCTCCAGAGATAATTTAAATGAAGAAGTGTATTCAGTGATCTATTTGTAAACATATCCATCAAACATAAATACAACAGCAATTAATTTGAAGATGATTTAAAGTTATATTATTTTGTACACAAATTTTAAGGCATATCTCTCATTTTCATTCATTTAATAGAAGCCAAATATATATTTTTCCTTCATGTAAGTGATCAATCAAGTAAGGTACAATAGTATATAATGATATATTTGATGACTGATAAAATGTATGTATTTCAGTTGAGGCTAACCATAAAAAACATGAAAACTATATTGAAGGTCATATGATTTACCTATCAAATACTGAATTATCATACTGGAAGGAAACATAAAATTTACTAGTACAAATGACTCCAAACTTGGGCGATTTCAAAAGTTGCGAATATTTTTAATTTCTAGGAAATATTAGCTTAAAAAAATATATATTTTTTATTAATGTAATAAATGTCATCGGAGCTGGAAACAAGCTTAACGTTGCAACATAAGTTTGTGAAAGTCACACTCCAACTGAAATTTCAACGGTTATTGGAGTCACTCAAAAAACTTTCTAGAACCTGAAAAAGAATTTAAAAGTTGGAATGTGGTTAGATCCATAAAATGGATGTTAGGAAACTTATTGTTTAGTCAGCAATTATCAAAACTAGCATTAAGAGAAACCCAACTCAGTCAATCCAAAATCATGTTAAGCATCATGGAGTCTCTCACACTAGAATCAATATAACTACTGCAAAACTTGATCGTAGGCCCTTCACAATGTTGGAGAGACCAGTTCTTGCAAACAGCATGATATAAACCCCAATCAAGGTAATTACGTTATTATTATTTTTTTTTCTCTGAGGATCTTCCGTTTTACTATTGTCTCTTTGTGCAAGTGTGTGAAAAACTACCTTTATTAGGGATTCTCCCTAAATTAATTAAATCTCCTTTTAGACAAAATCTTTCTAAAAACATTATGGAAAACTTAACAACTGATCGTCCTCCGGAGGATGCTTTTAAAAATCTAAGAAAAGAAAAAATGTCATATACCAAATTTCTCTTCAAAAGGGACAAAAACATTAAAAAAACTTTCCAAAGGATTTATTTGAACACAACGTTCAAATGGGAAAAGTTGGTTGTGACTTTAACATAATCATATACAAATCGTGTATTCCATGAATTTAATATGAAACAACTTATGGTTTATAATGCTGCACTGATTTTACCTTTACAAAAAATTAAATTGCTGGAGCTCAAGCTCGGTATTTGCTTTGGTCGTGCTCCTTTCTATACACATGAACTTATAGATGTGCGCTCTTGAATAGAGTTATAAAAGAAATCATAGAAAGTTAACATAGAAGGATCCAATGGTGAAATGAAACATGTATGGAAAGAAAAAAAAAGATTTATCATTACCGCAGTCAACACCTTCAAAAGAGGTGATGAAAGTAAATTGGGAGAATGGATTTTAATGTTTTATAAGGTCGTAGATTATTATCTTTAGTCTAATCCTGAAGATCCTGTTGCTGTAAGGAAATTAAATATCTACAAATCGGTTTAAAAAAACATCAAATTTCAAATTTGAAGTGACAGGAGACCCTTCCTTTGATACGTAGAAAATCAAAAAGGAATCACGTGACATTTCTACTGAAAATATAACAAGATCAAGATCTTCTTCCAATCCCAAAAGACCTGCATCCAAATTTACACAAGCAAATAAGGGTGAAGTAGACTCCATAAACAGTTTACACAACTTTGATTTCATTTTTATCTTTAAATCTCTCTAGATTGCTAAAATTCCTGAACTTCCCTAATCTTATCATTCTCTGTAATACAAAATGCGACTTGGATAACTGCTTCTCATTACCGTGTCTTACGCAGCTTTTATTAAAACCTCTTCAATTCTAAACAATGCAAGTCATTGTTGATTAAAAAATCATTAAATCCCAAACTAGAGTTTAAATTTTCATGCAGAAATCTTGTGAAAGCGCAATTAGAAGTAGTTGAAGTTAATTTTGATATAATTAGGCTGTATGGGCCTTATATTGATGATCCAAAGTTATAAGCTTGTGATAATATTATAAACTCAGCTATTTCCAAGCACCGAGCTCTCTTGCCTATTATCTCTTCCTTCAAATTCATTGATGTATGGGAAGCAGTAGGAAATTTTTCTCATTCATTCTGTTCGGTTTATAGACAAATGAGGCGTTTATCTTCAATTATCGATCTGGTTCTTTTCAAGAGATTTCATGAAGATGTACTCGAGCTATATAAAGTAATACACACTAGGATATCAGACCACGGAGCCCTGATCGTATATTTGAAATCCAATGCAAAATACCAACATATAAATCATCTTCGAAACTCAAGCCTACCTTAATTGACTATCTTGACGTTAATAATAGAATTATTTCAATAATTGAAATTTCCAGATCTGAAGTTGCAATTGCTGATTATGTTTTTTCTTGCGTAAAAAATATGCTTAAGTTAATCACAAAAGTTTGTTTTAGAGCTGGAGCAAAACAAAACAAAACAAAAAAACCAAAATTAGACAAAAACGTCTTAATCAGATTGAAAATATCAATAAAGATAAATATCTACTCCAGAAATATACTAAAAAATAGATCAAATGCATCACGTAACTGATCTTTTGCATTATGTTAAGCTCAAAATAGAGCATATAAAAGAAACTCAAACAATTTTTTTTTCCTCAATGACAGAATCTGGTGTGACATGCAGTAATCCTGTATTTCTTTGTAATGAAATTTTATTATATTATTCGAAACTTTACACGAACGTGTGCTCGGTTATGAGGACAACAACCAAATCAAAACTCATATATAAATAGTATTGCTCTTTTAAAAAAGATTATTGTCATAGTCACAACTGATAGTAGGATGATTAAATAAATATATGCATGCACCCTTTGGAAAATGTATTGTATTAATTTTATTTTAAAATGAAAACTACTTGAAAAAGGTATGAAGCAATTATGTAAGAGATGTTAACTGTGTAAATTTTTCTTTTTTTAAACCTTTTAGCCTAAAAATATCGTTATGACGATTTTTATTCCGTCCTGTGTAACAAATGGATATTTCATAAGTTAGAACCTATAATCTTAATTAATAATATAAATGAAAATAATAAAATTAATTAATTTCCTAATGCATAATTCATTAAAGAGTTTTGCAACTATTTTAATGTATGTTATACTTCTTTTTTTTTAAGTTTAATTATATTGCAATAGTTTCTATTCTATATATTCATAAAGTTTCGATAAGAAAAGGCAAAAACAAAATCCCTGGAATATTAAAAAAAAAAGCCGGAGAAAATTAAATTTATAAAATTGAAGAAAAATGAGAAATTTCTGTTGAAAAGCAAAGTAACAAAAGCATCTCATAAATAAAATATTATACGGTCTTTTTTACACTCTGTTACTTACCTGCTGTGTGTTTATCAATGCCAATGATGGATACGAGTGAAGGAGATGGAGAAAAAAAACTGTAAGAAACTTTTTTTGTTATAAACTAATGTATTGATTTCGAAATAGTCTTCTGTCCATGAAATTTAATTTTTTTCCCCGTTAGTATTTTTTATTACAGAATAGGTCTCAAAAACATGCACAAGCCTTTAATTTCAATATTTTACTACGCAATCAAATGGCAGCTGAAAAAAATATCATAAAGTTCTTTTGTTGTCCCATGTCCTTAAGTGTAAGAATGTTGGAGGTACAATAAAAAAGAAAAGGAGTCAGCGATCTTCTCTGCGCTAATTTCAGTACTGAGAAGGCTTCAGATACCTTTAGCATCTCCATCTAGACGGCTTGCAGCAAAAAAAATTAAATGACAAATCTATACATCTAAGAAGAGCCACAACTTCTGCAATAACAATATGCCTCTATTCTAAAGAGACTCACATGTGGCCCTCCTCGAGCTCTCATCTCCATCTCATGGACGTTGCAACTTAGAGAAGAATATCTATCACAACTCTCATTCAAATTTAGATTCGCTTCAATCTATTGTCATATCATGGACACAGGCTTCATCGTCAAGAGCTGCCAATCTTTTTGCCGGCGTATAGACGCTTTTATAGCTGAAAAAGGACCCCATATTTATATTTATAGTATTTAAAAATACTATCAATTGGTTTTGCATTGCCTTTTATTGATTACATAAAAATCGCATTTTTTGTAATTTAATGATGCTACAGCAAGTTCTGGAGTCTTTAATCTATGAATTGATAAATTTTAACCAAAATTGTACTTATATTTTGAATTTGGCTTCCGATACTTAAAGTCTCATACGTCAAAACCAATTCTATTTTTGTAATTAAGTACTTGAAGAGAAAAAACGGAGGGTTATTTGATTAGTGGCAATAGATGTCGACTATAAAAAAATCAGCAATTCTTAGAAAGATTGATATTTGTGTTGAATATTATGTAATGCATGGTAAAATCTAATAAACGACATCAAAGTAAACCACAAAAAAAAATGTTTTATTATATTTTGTACATTTTTTTAAGTTCTTTGAGGTGAATTTTTATTAAAATATTTTGTATATGAATAACATTCAAGATATGCTTAACTAAAATGAGCAATCGGTAGTGTGCATACCTCTCCTTCATTTCATTTTCCGTAAAAGTTAAAAACAAAAGACAAGAATTAGAGTAAAATTTCTCAATTTGTTCAATACATATGGATAATTTGCGTTACATGTTTCTTACAACATGGTTGATACTTGCTTCTAATCAACGTTATTTTATATATATTATATAATATGTAAAAGTTTGGATATAAATTGTTATTCTTGGTAGTGAAAAATATACTAAAAATCATTTTTTAAGGACAGTGTTAAACTAAATAAACATTTTACATTTTCAAGAATATAGAAATTTAGTTAGATATTATTTTATTCTATTCAAGTATGCACTATGTTGTATCTACTAAAACTTTAAAACATTGCTGCAAAACTATTAGCATATTTTGGTACAAGTATATTTTTTCTACACGCAAAATTATACTTTCTATAATACAACAAATAACATCACTGTCACATTTTTGTCATTTTCCATTATGGCGTGTGTGACATTTTCTTCCCTTTGCAGAATTTACCTTCTTATTTAAGTTAGAAAGGTGAATTAATGGAGGCTGTATAGTTAGTTAAAGAGTAATATTCAACGCTCTTAGCGACAAAAAAAAGTATCAATACGATCACCGCATCTTACAAATAAAGCACGTGGACTTTTTTTCACTAATGGTTAATCTCTATTGTCAATAAGACAATTTTTCCCTTGTTCCCCTTTTTTCTTTTAATATGACAGGCTCGGCTTTATTTACAAACCCTCGTTGTTACATTGTTATTTCTTAAATAATGTTGTAACGTAGTTCTGAGTGTTAGCAAACATTCCAAATGAGTCATCTAAACACAGACTGATTTTTCTTTCTAATTGTTTAAGTACAAGACTTTATCTAAAATGAAAAAATTAGTAATGAATGTGAATTCTATACGCAACAATAGACTATCAACTGTAAAATATCAAGTAACTGGTTTGTTATTGAGCCACACCTATAGATAAATACAAATATTGAGATGATTAGGACTTTTACTTGTGTGCTTGGCTGAGTTAGACACACTGAAAATAAATATTGTAGCCTTGAGAATAGTATTATAGCTCTTGGGTTTACAAGTAGTATTATGTTATATTTAAATAAAAAATCATCTTATGAAATTAATGGCTGTTTCTGAAAAAAAAAATCCCCTAAGCATACCAAAATTAATTGCTGAACACAATGAAAAACTCTATCGCGATACAAGGAAAACTGACCTGGAAAATTTACTCGTGGATGATTCCCCCGAAGAAAATTACACCGAAGGAAAATTGCCTGTATTTTTTTCCAACTTTTTGATAAATAATAACACATTATACATTCGCTTAATATTATTTAAGACAAATATCTCAACACATTTGTTTGTTCTAACTCCCAAGGGAGTACCTTCACGTGTGAGAAGTAATTTTATTGCATCTTTTTAAATTCAATCCAATTTTCTAAGAAATCTACCGAGAGAATTGATAGGGTATAAACAGCTTAGGGCCTCTTAAAATATTGTAGAATACCCTCCGCATCAGATCAACCCTGGGGGTAGTCGGGATTCCTAAAAACTCCCGCCAAAACATCCAAGGAACCCCTCTAACACCAAAAAATAGTTTAAGGTATCGATTTGCAAATTGAAAATTGCATTTTTTCTATGTTTTTACGCCATATAACTCTTTTTTCTTATGGATGCTACGTTACATGGGACCAACATTATTTGTATCTCAATAGTGGGTTTTTTATAATGCCTGCATTCAATTTTAAATTACTTATTTTTCTTCTCGGAGAGGTTAAAGTACCTAACTGGTTTCTGTTGAAAATAATTTATCTAATCCTGTAAGTAAATGGTAAATAAAATAAAATTTCATGTCAATTTTCTCAAATGCAGTTTTTTGCGCACTACTGTTGTCACAATTCCAATTTTTTTGGGCCAGTTCATTTATTAAGACATTTCTATATCGGTACTTTTTATACTAAAAATAATAAAAAAAATCGATAAAGAGAGATTGACATGTACTTTCAGGAGTGGCAAAAAATCTTTAGTTTGAAGAACATGTAATTTTAGGTTCTTTTCAAATAAAAATAATAAACATTAATATAAATTTTTTCTTGATAACGAACGATTTTCTTAGGAAGGGTGTATAAATTTGAAAGTTTATTTCATATGTTAGAAATTGTCTATGAGGTAGCTGAGTTTCAAGTAACTGCTGCAATATTAGTTTATTATAAAGTTGCCAATACAACACTACAGCACACTTTATAGTTTTTTTGAATTTGTTCAAATGATTTTTCTTGTGTTTGGAATCAGAATTCACAAGAAAATAAAACACTTTCTTAAAACGCAAATTGAAATTTTTATATTCACATATTTAGATAAATTAGTAATTTTTATAATAAAATATTTAGAAAAACTAGTAACTTTTAATACACTAATAAGTATGGATAAGAAAGATACCTTTTTTTATTGAAATATATTATAAATATGTTATGAAGATGGTAAAATATGCAAAAAAAAAAAAAAGTGCCAAAATCTGTTATATTTTTTTTTCTGTACTGTATTTAACATTTTAAATGTAAATAAATTTTACAAAATAGAATCTTCGAAACAAGGACATATATCATATCAAATAAGGTAGTAAATAACTTTTCCCCTTTTTAAGATACTCTCCCCTACCGATAAAAGAACTGTGGCCACAAAATACATTCAGTAATAAATTTTGAATTTTATAAACCTTTTCTTTTTCGTAAATTAAATCTTCTCACCACCTGACACCTCTTTAATGCACTCAACCACTTAACAATCTCCTATCATTAAGGGAGGTACACAACACCATTGACTAATAAGAAGAATACGGTGTAACTTATACATTGGTTTTGATCCCTCATAATAAAATAAAAACTATCAAAATGGGAGAGTAAAATTACCATTTTATTCATTAATTGTCTGTCCGAATTTCCATCAACCATTAGTATAAGGTCATCTTAATAAATATCCATCAAATGTTATTTACATCCTAGGAAAACACCAAAGTCTATAGAGTTTCACTAAGTAGAAAAATTAAATGTCTATTTAAGCCACAAACAGTAACAAAGATATAGGACATCCTTGTGTACAACTTTTCCATAGACTATATGGTCAACTTATAATTAATTACAATAGCTAAAGTTCCATTGAATAGAAAAGTACAGATTTGATTAAAGAAATGTCTTAGAATGTATTTTTTTCAACACTTAATACAAAATAATTATTTAAAAAGTCAGAAATATTACCCTCTTATTATAACCCAACTATCTATGGTGACAATATTTAGGTTTCTAAATCTTAATTATTTTTTAATGTGTTGTTTATTTTGCTGCTGCCAAACTGAAAAGTGTTCTTTTAATTTCCAAAAAAATGTTATCATCATTCTATAATTTTTGAGAAAAAAACATCAAAGTATTAGTAATCAAAAGTGCATGTGCCACAATCAGCAGATAGTATTTGGCAGTAGGGGGCCAAATAATATAATGGGGGCGTCAACGTTAAAGCCTGCATATATATATATATATATTTTTTTTTTTTTTGAGGTGGGGGAGACAGAGACATTTGGCTTTCTTAACAATTTTGACGAGATGTTTTCGTTTATTTATAAAGGGTTTATTATTTATAAATTTTTTATGTATGATTTTTTTGGAATTTAAAATTTTTGGAAAGACACTAAATTTGATCGAACAAATTTTTTTTTAGTAAAAACAAGATACTTTTTTTCCAAAATTATGATTTTTCGACTTTTTGATACAATTAAACAGTTTGTTTATTGTGATAAGTATAACATTCTGCAAAAGTGGAGGGGGGCTTTATGGTTACAACATTACTGGTGCTTGCTCAAGGATGATGCAGTGTAACACTGATGAATTTTGGAGGAGCTATAATACGGACCTGTTGTACTTAGAGTAGAATTAAAGATCGATAACAGGTTTTGGGGTATGTCCTTGCATGATATGAAACTTTTTTTTTTGTTACTCTCATAGTTACTTGAATCTAGTTTGATTAATCGTCACGACAGCTAAACGGCTCTACTCCTAAACATTCTTCAAATATTCAGGGTTACCAGGTTATTATTTTTATTTTTTACACCGGTAAGGTCATGTTTTACGTAACTCTAAATATCCGTCCGTACAATGGTAAAATAGCATGATAAACTTATGTAGAAATCATTTATGGGCACTTCTAGATAAATAATAATTTTGTATTATTTTTATGGTGTAACACAATACACAATCGATTAAGCCTCATCCATAAAATTCCAAAGAACAATATTTTTTCAGGAAGTAAAGAGTGACAATTAAATATTTTTTTTATGAATTGATGCACTTTATTAAGAAAAATAATAAAATTTCCAGGAATTGTAAATTCAATTTTTCTAATCAGTTTTTACATTTTAAATGTCCCTTTTTCATAAATAACTATTTTAAACAAAATGGATTAATATTTGCATATATATTATGTCTTAAACAATACAATAATAAATTATTAAAATAATATACATACATATATATATTTTTGAGAATCATTTAATGATAAATTGAATTTAGAATTCAAACATATTTACAAGGCTATCATTTAATAGTTTTAGGAATAGGAAGTCGAATTCATTTTTAAATGTCCTTTTTTCGACCAGTTTTTGTACAAGGTTAGATAACTTTAAGTTTTTTTTTCACTTTTGTCTCCATGTATTTAGATGCAAAATATAAGCTTTGACACCTCTGTAACTACATATTTTAACATAATTTCTTATAAAAACGAGTGAAATAGTTTAATGAGACATAAAAGCTGTTCAAATCCTTTTTGGAGATAGCATTGATTGAAATTATATTACTATATTAACTAAAAATATTTAACACATATACTAATAAGTCTAGTCACTCCTATATACGTATATTTTAGCAATATAAAATGTTACTTGTACTTAGTAATTGTTACATATAATTCTAACTTAAAGCATAAGCATATCAATTGAATACTATTTCATAATTTAAAAATTACCTGTTAAATAATAATCTAAAATAGTAATTTGAAAAAAGATATTGAAATTTTTAAATTTAGGTGAATAAGTTATTTTAAACTCTTAAAATAGAATCACATAAGTCATACATTGTGAAATATGTCTTATTCAATATCTTACTTCCCTTACATCTGTCTGTTTCTTAAATATTGTTTGAGTAAATAAATAAGAAGAATGAATTTACAAAAATTCTTTGAAACATTGATAATTAAATTTGGAGCTTATTTACTCTCATTTAGTGAATGAGTGGGGATATTGTGCACCCATAAATTGAAAAAATGTTTCTAAATTTCTTTGAATCTCCAATTTATAGTCAATAATTTTTAATAGGATACTTAATCACTTATGATGAGGGAAATAGCATCCTTTTCTAAATTGTTCTATCGATCTTTTCTTAACTTCTGATTTTGTATCACGATAATTGTCATTCAAGAGACTAATCAATTGCATACTCCCATTATCTTCTTCTAGCTTGATAAGATTGATGATTTTCGTCTTTTTTCAACCGCATTCCTACAGCTTTATTTTATAGCAATTTTTTTCCATGCCAACTCCATATACCGAACTTCTTTCGACACTTCTTTCCCCATATCTATACGAAATCTGTCATTTCAGATCACTCCTCTCATTTCCCTCAGACATTCCTCATCGTATAGGAGGGATGAATTAAATATCCATCTCCCTTTCGGTTTTACGTGATGTATTGGTTCGAACATAGCTAGAATAAACTGATAGTCAGAAATATCATTTGGAAAAACAGTAAATTCAATAGGGCTAAATGATGTTCCCTGTTCTACACAAGTAAATTTCGAGACGTGAAGATGCAACCTTATTGTTCCTTGTTTTAGAAAAACTAACTTTTATAAAATATTTATACAATTTTGTTCTTAAATTAGTTTTTTTTGGATTTTAAACGGAATAGTAGTGAAGGACTTTTTTTTAACCTTTTACTTACAGCGCACATTATCGATCTTAATTTTTTTTTAATTAAATGGCAATATTGTCGAATCTTTTCTATTAAAAATGAATAATATTATCAGCAGGACTTTGAACCTTCATTAAAGGTTTGTTCAATAAGCTTTTTTGTTACAGAAAGTCATCGAATTCGTTTAAATTATGCAAAAATGTATTTTCTTAAATAATATCCTATTTTTTTCGTGGACAATCAACATAAAAAAATGACAAATCTAAATATTATGTACATACAATGAGTGTTGTTGATATAAAAAAAAATGTAATAATCATATCTACTTACTATACTTTTTTTTTAATCGGGCAATCTCTTTCGATGGTCTTGGACAACTTGTAATAAATATTGCTTCTGCACTTCATCAGTAGTTATTAAAGAGTTGAATTCTTTTATGAGAGCAATTCTGCTTTCAGCCAAATTATTAACACCTACTAAGTTGTTAATGATTGAACACGCAGCCTTATAATCTTCTCTTGAATTCCAAGTTTCAGGGTCAGTTTGAAGGAAATTATTTGTTATATCCAAAATGTAAAAAAGTTTATGGTGTTTTTTGAAATCAAATTTGATAAGGATAATTGCCCAATATTTTTCATGTTTATTATTGCTCGCTTTGGTGTATTTCATGGATTAATGGGCCTTTCCGAATTGTTAATTGATTTGATCATATTTCTTTTTTCTTGAGATGACACTTTTGGGTCAAAAAATTCCAAGGCTATATTATGATCGTTTAAATACCACAGATCCCTTGAAAAATTTTTTGTTGCAGCTTCTGAAATTTCTGGATTTGTATTTTTAAAATATATTTTCACGATAAACATATAAATATTGCGAATTCCTCTAACTTCCTTAGCAGTGAGCTTGAATTGATCTCGAAACAAATAAATCTTGAGAGCGTACAATGCCTTGGTCATCCAACAAGCATTATGTATAGCTCCTTGTGCAATAAAGTGTATATCTCGAGGAGGAATACCTCCAAGAAAAGGATAGCAAGTTCTAACAACTCTTTATAGTCATTTCTTATTGGAAAACTAGGGTGTTGTCTCTTAGCAAAGTCAATTATAATATTATTAATATCTGAAATGACTTTCAAATCATTAGTCATGACCGTCTTAAAGTCTGTTTTGTCGATCTTTTGCCACTCCTTCTGAAACTTTTTAAAAACTTTAATATCATGCCCTGATGAGGAGCCCATACCAATGGAGAAAACACTTGCTAAAACCAATTCAAATACATGATGTCGACAGGCTAAGTATATAAGATTTCTTTTCAATTTTGATTCAAGTAATGCACATGCACTATTGATTTTCCCAGTGTTGCATGCTGTTGTATCAAAACATAGAGCTCTCACCAAATGTTTGATATTCCAATCCTCTAGCAACTGATAAATAGCTTTTGACTGGGCCTCGCCAGTTCCAGAAGCCAACATAGGAACCCCCAGAAGTTGACTTGTTACCGAATCCAGATAAAATTACAGGTACACGATCGACCATTTTTCTCTTTGTTAGGTACTTCAATAATTTGCCATCCCAATGCAAAGTAAAGGGAGATTTAGGACAAAAATGGTCTTTCAAGTTACTTTATATTTTATCTCTTGCCCTCTGTATTGATGATCTGCTGATGTTGAAATCCTGAATACTTTTGCCAATACTTTTAACTGTTGATGCAAGTAAAAAGGTTGCATTTCGATAAGATAGCTTTGCTCTGTCTATCGATCCCGCCAATTCAGGACTTATAATACTTTTAACTTTTTTATGTGATCTGTGATGGACTTGATAATCCTTATCACTATCTACCAATGTACTTTCTTCGTCAATATCATGGAATTTGAGTGGATGTTATCGTTTTTTTTTAGCCTTTTGGATTCTATATCTCGCCTTTTGCTATTTTCATTACTTTTTTAGAATGGGCTTTATCTTCTACGCCTATATATCCGCGACGTCCTTTCTCTCTCTGCGCCAAAATAAATTCTTTATCTTCTGGATTCTTGATGAGAATGAGTGCATTTTTATATGCAATGTCAAACAAATCTTCTAATTTACTCTCATAGGTAATTATATACGATTGATGAGTTTTAGATGTACGATTTTTATCCTTTTTAAGCTTCTGCCACTCACAATGAAGCTTTTTGAGTTGTATAATAGCATGAGGCTTAGGACGAACAGGAATTCCAGCTTTTTCCCAAAAAAATATAACATCCCATATCACTTTTGAAGCACTATCATGAATGATTTTTTTCAATGTTATATGGTGATACAAAACAAGCAAACCCTGCCTTCTTGAAGGTAACTTTGCACCAGTTATTTAGGCCCCTTCGTGTCCAAGTAACCAGAAATCTTTGGTTTGACTTCTTGTCGATTCTGCCATGACTTTAGTATAAGCTGTCTAAATAAAACTGCTTATACTATTTTAAGTCGTAATATGACGCATAAAAAATGAAATAGTTGTGTGATTAACAGGATAATATGCAAAACAACTCTTACAGCCAATGACATATTTATTTACTAATAATCCTGTGCAAATTTTAATGAATCGTTCATTGACTTCCATTCTCTAATTCATCTCGAAGATCTTTATTCAAGCTGATCCATGATTTGTCGGCTATACTAGACATTTCCTGAATTAATACCTTAGCACTTTGATTTACATCATCCCCATTTTTACAGAATTTACATCCTCAACGGTGTTCTTACTTACAATGGCACATTCGCCATGTTCATTTATACTCTCGTTTGAGGGTATTATCCCAACAACATTGGAGGGGGGACTGTTTTTATATGCCTCTTACGTATCTTGTCATACTTCTTATAGAACATTTAAGGGAGTAGAACCTTCAGTACTCACTTCATTTCCAGTAGAAAGCTTTTCGTTGATAATCATTTTTCTAAATAAATAGCTCACCACCGCTCTTATCGGTGGAAATTTCGCAATCTTCTACCCGAGGGTGCCTATTAATTGACGACATATATTCATTAATTTTTTCATTAAAAATATTCTCATATGCAAAAGCCTGAACTCTTTTTGCATTACAAGACAACTAAGAATGTCCAGCACTGAAGCATTGAAAGCACTGCCTTGCTCTCTCAAATTTTACTGTAACCAAATGGTCACTAATTGGACGAATTTGTGGGATGGAGTTTAGATTTACTTCGATCTCAATTTCATAGTTTAAACCCCTCATTTCGTTATACTGTTTAAAATGAGCAGCTCTTGCCGAAGGCGGGCACTTAGATAAGTTTTGTTCAATTACTTAATCAAATTTTGATAACAAAGATGTAATCATTTTCTCATCCTTAAACCTTCCAATAGTGTTTAAGGCAGTTATTTTCACTTTTCCAATAGAAGATACTCTAAGCTTATCGATCCATTGATTTTCATGCATAAATCATTTATAATAACAACATTTACCGAGACAACTTGCACCTTGAACTCCATTTTAAGAGAAGCTGCTCTATCTCTTACATCAATAAGCCTGTTTGTGTGAAAACTAGCATGGTCGAATGAATACTTAGGATTTGTTCCATATAACTCTTTCTCAGAAATACCAAAAAAAAAAAAAAAAATGGCCGCGTCGAACACATCGATAAAGTCAAGGTTATCTTGCCTAAAAGGACAACCGGACTCATTCGTGAGTATAACAATGAATGTATCCCAAATTAAATCAACATTTAAATTGATATATTCTGATGCAGATTTTATCATTTTCTCTCTCATTTCAGTAATCCTAGCATATGCCATCTTTTACATATATCTGATTGTGTCCGGCGGACGTGTCCTAGGAAGTTCATCCATCCTCTTTTATACGTATTTTGCCAAAGTATCCAAATTTGTAATACAGATAAATAAATTATTAAAAAAAAAACACACACACAAGGAGGGTGGGATCTTTGATATTATGTATCCTAAGATTTGACTATACCGATATGCCAGAATATAATTTTATTTATCTAGTAATAAGTACTAATAAAATAAAAGTGATGAAGAAAACCATCCCCCAATTTTCTTATGGGCGTATATTCTGAGTACGATGAGTGAAGAAGTATGAAAACTTATTGAAATGAAATAATAATAATACTATTTCATAAAAGATGGCAACGATCCTTTCCAGGCAATACATGAAAGAATAAGGATTCCAGAGAGTAAACACCTCGTTTAAAAGGCCTCAGATAACAATAAACACTATCTATGAACACTAATTTAAACACTTTACACTTCAAAATTCCAAATATTCACTTTTCAAGTATGTAAACAATCTCTAACCTCACTTTTTAGATTTATATATGCACTATGAAGGACTGGCACGTCTTCACTCATCAATACATAAAAATATATATATTAATTTCTTTATTAAAGATTTTTTATATTCATAGAAGTTTTCTTAGAAATTTAATTCATACTTGCATGTTCAAAATGACTGGAGTGGTCATTCAAAATGATAAAAATAGTTATTTTTCAATGTTCAAATGTAATATCATGTATTTAAATATCTTTTATTTTTGGGATCTCATTTTTACGTAGTTGACTGACAGCATTACAAAAAGAATGATCAGTAAAAAGTGTTAAAAACTCATATTAATTAAGCAGCAATAAAAAAAAAGATACAGGAAGTGGATATATAATAAATTAATAATTTACACAGAAGATGGAGCAAAAATTTGATGCACATGATATATTGCAAGGACATATCAGTTTCTGGAATGGATAGAGGGAGCATTGAGGTTCTCATTTCCAATATTAAAGTAGTTTTCTTTGGCTGAGATTATTCAGACAAAGGCTTTAAAGTTTTTGCGTTTTTTTAGTATTCTAAAGATATAATACATATATCTATTTTAAGTACTAAAGATTTCTAAGCCCATTTTTATAATTTTTATATTCTTTATTTGAATATAATTATTTTATTTTTTCTAGATTAGCTCATAGCTCCAAAAAAATGAATAAGAAAAGTTAATTTATATCTAATTTAATATTTGAAAATCTGAGCTTTCATACAAAATAAATATTTTTTTCAAAAACGCCCTATATCATTGTCATTTTGAGATGTCCATATCTAAATATTTAAAGGATAAAGTTCCTTTTAAATGAAGTGCAAATAGAAAAGGAGAATTTATTAAAAAGAATATAAGTTTGAAAATTGATTTACTTCATTGACCAAAAATCATAATTTGAATATAGAAAATTTAATTTAGACGTATTAATATCAAAATATCTATCTAGTTAAAACTACATCTACCACATAATTTTAAAATATTTTTTGATCCAATCTGTTGTCTCTTAAAAATTATTTTTCTATCGGACATTTAACAAATTATTAGATGTGGTGGTACCCTTGGAAGAATTTGTTTTGTTTCGTTTGCCAAAAGATTCATATTCTAAAAATATGAATCCGGGTTTAGTAATTTTAATTTCAAAAGGATTATGGAAGAAAAACTTAACAAGTTTTTGTAATGAATAATCGGTCTTATATTTTATATATATTATCGAAGGGATGCAAATTTTGGGTTGTACTCTTTCTAAAAAGTAATTTTACCATGAAAGATGCATTTATTCATTAATATAAGTCTGATACTCTGTATCTTAAGCATTCGCTGACTACAAAAGTTGAAAATAAAATCTGATGACATCCCTTTTTCCCGGATTACATCATATAAATATCAGAGTAAATACATAAGTTTCTAAGAATTTTCTCTAATACCGACAAGAAGCAGATATTGGATATTTTGCCCGTTATATTTATCGATATATCAGCCCATTTCTAAGTGGTTCCTCTAATAAATTAAAAAAGTTGGACATTTCATACATAAATATGTATATTTATGTTATTGGTATAAGTCAATAAAGCTTTTATTAGAGTAGGAGCCGGTAATTCCAACTTCACATTCTGCGAAGTTGAAAAGTTGTCTCCAAACAGGCGTTACAATAAAAAAAAGCTCTTCTGCGCTCTTTTCATTGCTACTTTATTTCTTAAGTGTGTTAGTTACATTTCTATATTTAAACGAAATAGTCAAATTTTGCATTCGATAGACTTTTAAGGAGTTTAGGTTTCCTCTTTCATCAAGTTTCTCTTGCAATTAATCAGTTGAATGTATTGAAGTTTGAGCAGTTTCTCGATTTGTTGAAAGCAAATAGAATGATTTTTAATTCCTTTTATAAAATTTAAAAGGGTGTTTGTGGGACCTACTTCACCCCTGTGAAACTTAGTATTTTTATCAGTATTTGCTTTTTCAATTTTTGACATTCAGTTATATTAATTTCATAATCGAAAATGTCACCAATTTACTCTAGCTTCCTTTGATAGACGTCCCAGTCAAGTAAATAAACTTTCAATTTCTTTGAACAAGTTATTGTCAATTCATAAGTGGAAAAACATTCGGAGATATGACTTTGCTCATGATTCAATTAATAAATCAGGTCCTTTTCCTCTTATTAAATCGATTTTACTTCCAATTTTTTTCTCCATTAGTTTTGATTCTAAAACTATCTCCACAATCTCGAAAAATAGCAATACTTTCCAATAGCATTTGAACGGAAGCAGTCCCAATCCATCATACTTTTTTGGAGAATTTATTCAGGCTATCTTTCCCTCCAATTTTTCGAAATTTGAGACATATTTTTTCTATTTTATTACCCTCATTGTTTTGTCCCCATTGAATGGTGTGATTTTTACTATTGAACTGTGTTGGGCAGAATTAAAGAATTCTATCCAAATATACAGTTCGGTATGTTTGTCCCTTTAAGGTACATATATCTGCTTGTTTTTTCTATTTTTTTAAACTATTTCTGTCGGTTTATTAGACATACTGTCCTCTTTCATAGATATAATGGTATCCAATATTTTCAACTCTGGAACCATTTAAATCTTTTCTTCCCTCTTGGTACCGTACAGGTTAGTAAGAATTATTGTTTTCGGCATATTTATCTGCAGCTCTGATTCAATTTTGCATGATTCAAGTATTTTCAAAATCCCATATGGATTTATGGATTTGATTTCCCATACCAGAGTACAAGCCTGTAATATCATTCGCAAAAGCGTTCTAAATTTGCTGTAGTGCTACTATTTGATATATGCATTGCTCTGACTATTTATTAGAATGGTTCTTCTTGGAATGAGCATCCTTCATACAATATACATGGGTGTTAAAAAAATCCTTTGAGATTAAACGAGGCGCCCGTTAAGGAGACCAATATCTATCAGCCTTTTCCTTAGAGCGGTTGACAATTGAATCAATATCCCTAGTTAAATTGTCGACCGCTCCAACGAAAAGGCTAATAGATATATTAAACGTTCCAAGAAGATCCATTATAATACAAATTACTCCGAAACACGAGTTTTAAAACATTTGATAACATACTTATGAGAAATGCTGTCAAACTCAGTAAAAAATTATTTTTTGCAAAGAAAAAAAAATGTTGAACTTTTGAAACGTTTTATATGCAAAAGTTTTATTATTTTCTAAATGATATTAATTTAAATATTGGTAGTTCTGAATGTCAATTTTTACCAAATTATTGTTTAGTTCACAGTTATTTTTTTGAATAAGAATTCTACTGGATCCAAAAGTAAGTTCCAATAAAACACATATAATTTTTACATAATTATAGCCATCAAGTTATTTTTTTCAAGATTTGAGACAAAGTTCAATTATTTAAGAGGTGAGGAATAACCATTCTGATATGCATAAGTAATGGTCAATTATGACAAATGGAAATTTTTAGAAATCAACTACATCGTCATGATAGTATAATTTATATTTAAAGCTAGTTTCGATTATTGGATAATTTTATGATTATTGATTGCTACAATTTTAAATATATGTTTAACAAATTCGAAAGATTAATATGCAAAAAAAAAGGAAAATTTAAAATGCACTCTTAGGTAAAAGTTCTTCGCTTATATATATATTGTGAATAAAAAATTAATATTCTAACTATCGATAATAAATTGTATTTTATTAATAATTTTGATTATAAGATTTCATCTTTAACCTATATTAAATCATAATATATTTTTTTTTAAATATAGAATTATCTTTTCCTATTTAGTTTTAATTTTTTACTAGAATTAATTATTTTACTAAGTGATTTAATATTTTTGTTTGTTGCTCAATTATACATTTTTGAAACAGATTAATGAGCAAAAATGGATATTCAATACAAAGCTATAAACTAAGTAACAAAATCAAGATTACGTGATCAATATTTGTAAAAATTAGAGGTCGTAGCGATACTTTTTGGTCCTCTAGGAGGCGTTAAGTACACTTTTTAACTAACAACATACTATCCACGAACTTATGTTTGTAACTGAATGTCCAAGGTTAATATTACGATGGAAATATATTGATTAAATTTTGAAATAAAATTGAATAAATCATGAAGGAAAAGGACAGCAAAGGATATATATCATATAAAGCGTTGTGTTTCTACATTTAGTTCTAAAGCTTAGTAAGAACAGGGGGTTGGGTTTGATTTAAGACCCAAAAGAAACTGTTATATATACATCAGAGATGTTGTTGTCTCAATAACAATTTAATGGCACCGGTGCTGGTACGAATTACGATATCGATATTTTAGTACTTTTATAAAATAAATCCTAAGCATTTTTTATGGTACAAGTTTTTATTATGTTGGCAACCTAAACAGTGTTTATATTTTAAAGCTGTTATCATTATTATTTCAGACTTACTATTTTGGCAATTACATACACTTACTTAGGGTGTCTGCAAGATTTTATACTTTCCTCAAAAATTTGATTCAGACAATTTTTATTCTTGCTTTTTGAATAAGGGAAATTTTGTTTGTGGTGTTTGGGGAGGTTATAAATTTGAGGATTTGCGTCATCAGCAGGACAATTTTTTTATGATGTAGTGGAACTTCAAGTACATTTTTTATTATGAGTTTAGTATATTAGTGTTTAAAATGGGCAGTACCCTGGTACTGCTATGGTACTAATATAACGAACTAGTAACCTACTCCTAAACTTTTGCGAACGGGAGTTTTATTATACATAAGCTCACCATTTTTAAATCAAATCATAATTTATTTATACTTCTTTATTTTGTGTTTATGTTGAGAAATGGTTCAAATATGATTTATTATATCAAAATATGACTTTAACTTATATTTATAAAAAACAATATGATTGATATATGTGTACATAATGCTGATTTTTATAAAAAAAAGGACCAAATCTAAGTCAATTTTTTATTTTTATACATAAACTTTTATTAGAATAATATGTGACATGTCAAAATTAGAGTAGGCAGGTTTTTTTCTAATGAAAATCCATCAATAAGCTAAAATATTGAAATGAGTTCTGCTTTTTAAATTAAATAATAGTGTAATTCGTTGGGGGAAAGCCGCAGATTTAACTGCGTTATTGCGTGTGGACATAATTCAATATATAATGTTAAACAAAGAAATAGGTTTGATTTGATTAGAAAATCAATTATTTCTATTTCAAAAATGCCCGAAATCTTCATCACATCAAGCATCTAAGAGATCTGAGATGCGCTACCTTTTTGCTTGTTGCTCGCTCATGATGATGAAACGACTAAAAGATTAGTTTAGTTTGTTTATGTAAAAATGACGGTTGAAACAGAAATTCAAAAAAATAATCAAAAAAACATTTTCATAGTAATGAGAAAAAAAAACATTAAGAAACAATCCATATTTTGCTGGCGTATTGTATCGTACTTTTCATTTTTTCGGAAATCACAAACCCGTAGTATTATGTTTTTTCACGTAGATTTCAAAATGTATTTTTAAATAAGATAACCCTGAGCTACATCTATTTCACTCTGAAAATTAGAGAAAAATACAGTTTTTTCTATATTTTTTTACTCAGTTTCTTTATGTAATTTATTGAAGTTCATATTAATGGAATGTACAATATTTATTGTCCTTGATGTGTAGAGTTCAAATACCATGAATAATTTTTTTTTATACCTTAACATTAAGTTAAGTAAGTTAACGATTTGATGATGCTATACTTGGGCAAGATTTGAAAGTCATAATTGAGCTCTAATGTTTTGTTTCAAATTAACATTTAAACATTTTATAAATACATAGCCAAAACGTGTTTCAATATTATTTAAATAGACTTTATATTTTTTAACACACATAATGATAGCATCAAGAATTAATTTAATAAAACGTCAACGTAAATAATTGACAAAAATAAGATTAGAAGAGCGTAGTAGAAGTTGATAAAAATGATGAGAGACGAGTTTAATTTGAGGTGTAGAGAGTTGGACATAAGCTCTTGTATTCTATTTGATGGAAGACTAATGTGGCGATGGAAGCAATAAACAGTGAATAGTCATTTATGGGTAGGATCAAGCAAAACACTATAATGTTGGTCGTGATGCTGAGATTAAATACTTGTTCCACTTTATACCAGATAAAGCAAAGAAGGAAGAATCACACACGCTCCATAAATCACAAAGTTTATATTTAGATACTTAAAGGAAAGTGGGGTTGATAAAACAGTCCTAACCATCAGTGCGGACTTAACAAATATGAACATTGTTGAAAATGCTGGAGTTATACGAAAAATTAGGAGAAAACTGATTTGGTTGAAGTGTAGTCTACATAATAATTAACTTCCCCCAATCCGTCGAATTTATGAAATTGATGACTTTATCTAATAATATATTATCTGAACCAATATGAAAGCTGCTAAACTCTGTTACTGGCTTGGATATCAATCTAAATATTACCCAAATCTCTATGAACTCACCACTAATTAAACTGTGTTATGAGATTATTCAAGATTTATCTACAAATCAGCAATATAGTCATTTGAAAGTGTGTGCTGTAAGAGAAGGAGTGTTTTCTGAAAGGATGGATTTCTTGGAGATCCTACCTGTTTACCACAGCTGCTGGCTCACTACTTCTAACAGACATTTAAGACTCTAAGTATCAAAGTGTGGACTGAAGGGGAAAAATCCAACAAATCTGAGACTCATAGTGGAGCTTATAGTTGGCGTCTATTATCCATATTGGTTTAATACCAAGCTGTAGTACTGTTGGATAGAAGGACCAACGCACGTAGTATTTAAATTTAATTCTCTCAAGTCCTGGAAAAAATAAGTGATGCTAGTGAAAATATCTGCTTGTTATGCTCACAGTGAAATGATCCTACAAGCTCTGGCTTGCTCTGATGGCCAGAAGGAGAGATTCATAGGGAGTAGCCTGAATCCTGGATGACTTTTTATTCTAGATGGAGATGAGAGTTTTAGCTTACTAGTATAGGTCAAGTCTTATGGTTTTCGATAGTTTGATAAAGTCGTATGTCTTCTAAAAATGAATTCCTGTCCAAGTCGAGTCTTGAGTCCAAATTCTCACCCCTTCTTATAACTTGAAAAACAATTTTTACTTCATTTATTATTTTTGTATACTTTTCTATATTAAATCTTTAGTACAAAAGACGAAATGAGTTTGAAGAATACTCTTTTGTATCTTGCCAAATAAAAAAATTGCAGACACCCATTTTGCATTCAAGCTCATATAGTTTTGTTTATGACCTCGAGTAATACAAATCTGTCAAACATTATACTTAAAAAAATTTATTTTAATGAAATAAATTGTACTTTTCATTGATAATACAAATATTCACTAAGGACAAAATGTAGCGTACATACAACGTTAATCATGATGAATATTTTCATTCATTTTTCATAATAACTTCTTCATTTTTTTATCACTGACTTCTTTTAATTTGACACGTCACATATTTTTAATGTTTTTATAAACTTTATTTATTAAAGGTAATTATTGAAATATAACTATATTATGATATAAAACATAATACTCTTCTAGGGAGTAAATTTTCTGGAAGAAACATCTTTCAATATGAAGAGAAAAAAAAACTATATAACATTACATAAATATCCAATATTACTTATTTGTAAAATAGCAAATTATACAAATATTTATAAAACAATTACAAATATATACTATAATAGAGTTGTTACTTTATTGAAATATTGGCAAATATGAAATGTGAAAATTTATCGTGATGCCAAATAAATGAAATTTTTAGAGAAAATCTTAACTGCAGTAAAATAATATTCTTACATTGTGTTAAATATTTTAGTTCAATAGTGTATTATAACTATGAGGTATTGACTAGGAACTTCCTGTATTTTTACTAACAAGTCCTGATTAGATCCTACAGAAATTGTTATTTTTCCTATGAATAGTTTGGAAACCTCGTTCCATCTATTCAACGAACGTGTAACTATTACCCGGGTCCCTAGGATGGCGAAGGAAAAAATCTAGATAAACTTTGATTCAAGACTGTGTCCCTCAGATTGGCTTATTAATTGGCATTTGATTTTTATAATAGTTACATGAAATGTAGTATATTGTAAAAATAGATCAACTTCAAGTAAAAAGTCATCAGGCTTATCTCCCATAAAAACGTTCAACTTTTCAAAAGACATCAATCAAATTAATGAAGGATTTTCATTCATTTTAACTGTAAGATTTACTCAAGAAGCCATGGAAAATTCATTCAGCCTTATTTGACACCCGAGCTTAACTCCAACATCATAAGAGGCTCAAAATAATCTTAGAGTGATTGCTTTAAGTCAGTTCATGAATGAAAAATGATCTTCCAATTATGAATATGATGATGGCGAATATCTAATCAATTTCTTTGACAATTTAAAAGAAGAAAGAAGGAAATCGGACGATGCTGATAATTCATGTTTTCTTCAAAAACCAACTCCTGAGCGACTGTGTTGTCTGAACAACAAACTAATATTTTATATGATATTGCTGATTATATTTTAAAACAAATTAAAACATATTAGTCTAATTGTTCGGGCTGTCTTATTTTTGCTATTTTGGACACAAGTTATATTGACCCATATTCAAAATTCCTTGTCTAAAAGAATATACCGATCAATTTTTATGTCGATGTATCAAAAAAAAGTATTCGAAAAAATATTTATTACAACTGTAAATGATATGGCAACGTTAAAAAAACTCAAAATTTTGATGATTTAAGAAATATAACCAAAATCCTACTGAAGTTAATTGAAAAAGAAACAGCAAATATATCCCTAGCCGATTGTCATAATATTAGCACAAAAATTATTCGAAAAATTTGCCAAATTCGAGAACATTTTTTGAAAGAGACGAACAGAGAAAGAAGGGATGACGAACAATGTTTAGACTAGTAAAAGTTGAAACTATACAACACATGCCTTGATTATTGGACACATTTAATTATTTAAATGTACTATTTCCTGCTAATATTATTCAAGATTATAGTAGAAAATTCACTTTACATTTCAAATTTAAAAAGTAAATTTGGTTATTTTTTAACTATTTATATAATTTTTTTAATACATTTTTAATTGAATTCTTTAATAAAGATAATAAAACAAAATATTAACAACTATTTTATACTAAATAACCATTTTAAATCATGAATCATAAGAGAATAACAACTGTATATTATAACAGTCTGTGTAATAGCTGTAGATGAAGATCTTAATTATTTCACTTATAATTTGTTGTTGTATATTTTTTGTCTGTCCGCTCTTTCCCTTGAGTCTTTAGAAAATAATATTACAAAATATAATATGCTATGCAACTATTGTATGTTAGAACTTGTTTGAGATTCTTTCTATTAGATTTGATTTCCTTAACGGATCTTTAGATTTGCAGGGGGTTTCCCCCTTCGTTTTGTTAAACATATTTTAACTAGCAATTTTTGATTCGTTTTTGTTTTTTTTTTTACCCAAAAAAATATTAATATTTGTATGTAAATAAGTTACTTATTTCTGTTTACTTAGAAAATATTATTATTTTGAATAAAGATATCCTTATCGGCTTTAAAAAATTAAGAACAATATATTATAATTTTTTGATCGATTTACAATTTAAATTGATTAAAAATTTATGACCGGTCTTATTTGTTTGTTGTGTTCATACATACTGTAGCACAGTTTTTAAACGTGAGAAAGCAAATTCTTCCTTGTATTTTTGCTGAATCTTTTTATTTATTTATTTTATAAGTTCGACTTTACCTGTATTATTTACATTTAAAATATTGATTTTTTTCTATTGATTTTTTTTTTTAAATTTTTTCAAGCCTGAAATAAGATCATGACTATGAATAAAGTGCCACTACTCAATGATTACTATCAAAATTGACTCATTATCTTATATACTTCTCAGTCCTTATAACCACTCTCCTTCTTTATTTTCTCACTTTTTCCCTTTTTCTTTCTTATGATCTATAGCTGAGATACAACAGTAAAGATTAAAGTTAAAGGTCCAACACATATTATAAAAGGATAAAAAGACTACGAATTTATCATGCTTATATAATTTTCTATATTAACCCCTCAGTACAAAAGACGAAATGAGCTCGAAGAATACTTTTTTGTATCTTGCAGAGCAAAAAATCGCAAACAACCATTTTGCATTCAAGCTCATATAATTTTGTTTATGGCCTCGAGTAATGCAAATCTGTCAAACATTATACTTAAAAAAATATATATTAATAAAATAAATTGTACTTTTCATTGATAATACATATATTCACTAAGGACAAAATGTAGCGTACATACAACGTAAATCATGATGAATATTTTCATTCATTTTTCATAATAATAGTAAGACTATTTTCATGTTGAAAGAGGATTGAAATTTCCGTTTAAATGAATAGATATTTTTCTTCATGTCCAAATACGTCACATGCTCAAAGTTTATGAAAAATGTTGTTAAAAATATATAACTGTGATAATTATGTAAGAATACAAACCACAATTTTTTTTCCCACGTTGTTACGGATGTCTCTGTAGCACATTGAATATGGAATTTGGTAAATTTCAACTACCGTAAAGAGTAGATTATTATCATATTATTTAAAAGCCACATGTAGATTGAAATACCTTTTTAAACTTACTGTCAAATTCGATACTATCTAACTGATAATTATTACTTAAGTAGTATGTGATCCTCAAATGTAATGTGGGAAAATATATGATTCCGGAAGAGGTCTAAAGGGTTGATCCTGTCATGATTCAAATCACTATTTTTATTTATACATATATATTCACATGCAAATTTATTTATTTCTGTGAATTGAATGGATTATATTAACAATTAACTGTCCATCAATTCCCTTCAATTCCTTATGTGAATATCTTCCTCGGATGTTAAGCCAAAAAAAATATATATATTCAAATTTTAGCAATATAAATTTTTATTTGCTGCATATGTTTCCTAATATGTATATGTGTTGGTGAAGAAATTGAATATATTTTTACCATACTATTTCATTCCTGTGAATTCATATTCTAAAATACTATTTAGAAAAAGAAGATCAAATGGTTGGTGTCTGTATAAGATAGATTAGTTTTAATTTAATAAATTATTATGAAACAAGACATGTTGCCCATCAACAATAAATCTTATTCTTTGACAAATTATTATTTTTATCTCCAAATTATTCAGATTAAGTATAAGTAAACATTATAGGGCTTCAATGAATCTATCTAATCTAAGACTTGTTTTTAAGTCCACATACATCATTTATACGAACTTCCATAGGAGTGACCATGAATCAAACCCAAGGATATTGACCTCAAATCCTGCGCAAATTGCTCCTATATTTGCAAAATATCATAGTCAAAATTAGATCATTAAAAATTGTCAGATTTCATTTTTAAGGCTTTTCGAGGTCAAATAATGTTTCATAAATCAAATTAGGGCAAAATACTTTTGTGAAAATTATTGCACACCTCAGCTTATCTCTAAAATTGGAATTCAAGGCCTATAATTGATCAAAATATACATTGGCTGGAGTGGGATTTGCGTTTATTTCCTTCCTTCCATATATGCTTACAAAGAATCTTATAAAATAGCATTTAACCTAAGTTGCTCTTCTCCCAAATATTCTTCAACTTGTCATGATTACCATGTTAATTGAAAATTACCAAAATGCTTACGATTTACAACCTTCGCTGGAAAAATGATGATATATATCGAAATAAATCCTTCTTATGTCTTTGTTAGATACAAAGTACAATTCGTTTTTATTTTCTTCTTGTGTATCTGCAGGCAGCTACTCTAATAAAACATCGTGACGGTTAATTTTCTATTCTCCAAATTTTGTTTTAAGTTTTTAGGAATTTACTGACAGGTCATATAATCTACAAATCTATACATTTCAGTCTCAGAAGTGAAAAACATACCAATAAAGTAATGGAGGCTAAAAAAACAGATTCATTTCTTATAAATTTAAAATCAAATTGTGTTCTACTCCATATAAATTCTTCTATTTACATTTTTAGTATCGTATAAAATATGAGCTGCTCGTATATTAAGTAAAAAAACCCAATGAGTGACATGGTAACTCTGAAAATTTGAATACTTTTTTGTAAAGAGCAGCTGAGCTGTCATGCTGTTTTATTATTTTAACTACTGGCAACTATGAGAACCATGAAATAAAGAATAATCACCCTCCTTATCTAACAAAGACGTATAAGGAATTATTCTGATGTTGATCCTCTATTTTACTCCGAGGCCAACAATGATTTATCCTTATAATTCTCCAACAAGTGCTTAATCTTACTCTTTGTCTTTCACGGGATTGCTTTATATTTAGATGCTCTCTTTTCAAAAATTTAATAATAATGATAACAGCATTAAAAAAACAATACTCATGAAATTGCCAACTGGAAACATATCCTGCAAGTGTTAAGGTCATATTTTATACAACTATATTGTATATATTTTGAACACATACCTAATTTTCTTTTTAAAACGTGCAAGTAGGTATTCATGGTTGTTTTTTATGTTCTTTAAACTGAGTATTTCTTAGTTTTTTTTTATTTAATTTTTTGGTTGAAAGACTTTGTTTTATATTTGGAGTGAGGCACATTCTTTATTCTTTCTCAGTTCGAACAGCTGAGTTAATAATATGTATTATGTATGGAGATATTGAGTTAAATTCATGACTATAAACTTTATTCATCCCATTTCTTATTCAAGGGCATATTACTCGTATATGTGATTCTAATAGTAATTCATTGCGCGCCATAAAATAACATAAAAATTATAAGTAAGTTCTTTATATATGTAAGTATTATTTTATGTAAAACATCTTCACTTTAGTTTAACAAATAAATAATAGAATAAGAAAATTTTCGTCCTTTTTTTTCTTCTATGAAGTCGTTATTTCACGGAATGACATTTCTTTGGAAGCAGATATATATTTATATTATAAAAAAATGTGGTGCACACAAAAATACGTCCAACCTTTTAATCTGTCAAGAACAAACTAATAATATAGAATGGTGGATAATTTTATCATATGTTGTCAAAATGTGTATTAATATAGTAAAAAATAAGTTTGAGAATCGAGTAAGAAATGAATTCGCAATAATATAATGTAATAGTTCCTTGTTTATATGGGGGTTATATTTTTGTACAAATAGTTTGTCCCTAATTTTATCCAATTAGGAATGATTGATGAGCATTTGGCTGAGCATAATTGAGAAAATGGATGATTTACTCAATAATTATTTAAGAACTACATAAAGTATTATGTATGCCTATAGGATAGAATTATAGTCTTCCTAGGAAAGATCTTCTTCGTGGACATGGCGGAAACAACAACGAGTTCACATATAACCCCAAGTTTTGTATATTCCTCACTACGTTTTCGATTTTCTTTGTATAAATTTAAAGAAATTTGTAATATAAGATTTATAAACAAAGGAGAATATGGAGAAATATACTGAGCTAATAATTTGGGATTCTTATAACCTGAACGAATGAACGTAGAGAACAATGAATATATGGATCATTAATACATTCGAGAGGTTCATTTTTATTTGACACAAATATGATTTGTGAAGAAAATCACGGAGTCGGATAAAAATTTGTGTTGTGACATTCCATACTTATTATCGACACAGTATGTTCCCCCTTACCGCTCCCTAAGGAAAGTAAAATTGATATGTCATTGATGCTGGTTTTATTTTTTTAATTCTTCCACCCTTATTTATGTAGTCTACACCAATAAGAAGTATTGCACAAATAAGATATGTCTTCCATGAATATCCTAACTTGATTCAGGGTTTCTGTTATGTATTTAATATGTCCTTTCTGGTTTTTATCTTCTTGTATATTCGTCTATGTATTATAAGTACTGAGTTTTACGTATTATAAATAGTGTCGTCTTTTGTAAATATATCAGAGTATAGTTAGTCTACACATGAACATATAAACAGTGTGTAGTTTCATTCCTCCACGTCATTCCGTTATCTCATTTCTCCCGGTCATCCTGGATCTCTCCACCTTATAAAGAAGTTTGACTCTCTCGTTCGTCAAGACGCAACATTGGCGACGAGGATGGGATCAGGATCACGTGACCTCCCTGCTGTGGGATCGTCGGCGAAGCTAGCCCTGTTGGAGTTGGGTAGCCCTTTTTCGTCGATGGGGAGAACGCTCGTTTGTCTGCGGAAGGCGGAGCAATATGGACTGTGCCTATGTTTGGGCCTCGTGGAGGAAGGAAGAGAACCTTGGTCACTTTCAAGAAGTGAAGTGTGTGTCCGGGTCAGGGACCACATAATTAAAAATGGATTTATTCCTACTCAATTTTGGTTCTCTACTGTTCCTACTCTCCCGTTCACATCATTGGTTGATGGATGTGGAACGGTCTCTCTTGTGGATCATCCCGAGTTGGATGAGGGTACATCGAGCAAGATGTCTCCCAGGGACGAGCAGGGTGCTCGGTCCTTAAAACCTCAACAAGGGTGAGTGTTGTTTCTCCCAGGGACGAGCAGGATGCTCGGGTCCTTAAAACCTCAACAAGGGTGAGTGTTGTTTCTCCCAGGGACGAGCAGGGTGCTCGGGTCCTTAAAACCTCAACAAGGGTGAATGTTATTTCTCCCAGGGACGAGCAAGGTGCTCGGGTCCTTAAAACCTTTATGAGGAGTATTGTCCTCCTTTCTCCGGTGCGCGTGCTGAGAGCACGGCACGTCTATGGAGATAAACTTTTGCGGTACAAGGAAGAATGTTTTGTCCTCGCCTGGACATGGATGGAGCGGATCTATAGGCTGCTGTTCATGGAGAGGAACCTGTTTAAGCACCGCCATGGATTTGGTGCTTGGGGGGTGATGTTATGTATTTAATATGTCCTGTCTGGTTTTTATCTTCTTGTATATTCGTCTATGTATTATAAGTACTGAGTTTTACGTATTATAAATAGTGTCGTCTTTTCTAAATATATCAGAGTATAGTTAGAATACACATGATCTAGTGTAACATTATTCCTCCACGTGAATTCTTCTCCTCATGTCTCTTGGTCATCCTGGATCTCTCCTATTATAAATAAGATTGTGTCTCTCCCTCGTCAAGACGCAACAGTTTCTTTATTGGATTAGATAGACGTAATAACATACTTATGCGGGCATTTCCTCTTAACACTCAGGATGTACAATGTACATAGTCTTTGAGTTGTTCTAATGAGAACTCCAGATAATAGATCCATGTTGTTTCAAAAAATTTAATTATATAATATACATAAACCCTCTTTTTTAAATGTTTCTTTAATAGGTCACTTGGAGCTGCACTGATTTAATAATTTAATTTTGAAAATGAAGTAATAATGTGACTTAAATGTGGCATATTCATATGAGTGAAAATGCCATGACAAATTAAATATTTCATATTATAATTTGCGAAATTTTTAAACTCTGGCTTAAAAAGGATTGATTGAAACTTTTAATACATAAATTAAGAAACAAGGATCAAATGTTCTTGAAAATAGCAACACTTGTTTTAACTGCCCCTTTCAACTCAGAAATGCAATTTCATATATTTATCCTTAGTTATTATGAATTTTTAATTTCGGTAAAGTGATTGTAATGTTATAATTCAAATGATAAAAATAATAGGAAAAATCAGGAAATTACAAAAATAGTTATTGTCCAAAAAACTACTATTACCTATCTAAAAAAAAAAAAGAAATTATTCCGTATCTTTGGTGTAAATGGTTTGAAAATAAATATTAGTAAAACACATGTATTTAAATACTACTATAATAATTTTCCTTAACTTATTCCCTATTTTAGTTGTAAAAGGTTTTCCTCTTTATATGAGTAATTTATTGTCTCCCTCCCAGGCTTATGTAACATTTAGCTGATTTAAAAAAAAAATCTTAATTCATTAATACTATAAGTCTTGATTCTGCATGTACCTTGTGTTCTACAAAATAAATCATCCGTACTTATGTATGCGTATATTAAAATATTGTTTGGTCTTCATTCAGGGAGAAAATGTTCAGAGATGAAGGAGGTATCAATTGCAATTGTGAGCCCATGCCTTAACATGTGGGATCCAATAGAACATGAACTAATAAAAACATCAATATCCGCAAGATGGTACAGATATACTGAGTTCTCGTTATAAACAAATTGACACCACTATCTTTGGCTATGTAAAAAAACTACTAATAAGTAATCAACGCTCATGTTTTGATTTTAATAATTTTTATCACAATCGTGGCGTGATATGCAGCAATCTCTATCAAAAATATAAAGATATATAGTAAAAAGTAGGATTAAGAAGTTGATATTAGACTTGTTGAGGTATTTAAATGTTATGAAGATTACAATAGCCCATTATATAATTAATTAAAGTGGGTATACAAACATCCAACTTTTTTAGTAATTCTGCGTACAAACAAAAAAACTAAAGAGTAAATATAAAACACTTTCAATTTTGTTGCCAGAGGTCATATGAGGAAGAAAATTTTAATTTTTAATGTTCAATCTATTAAGGTTAATTAATGTTTTTCTTATAACTGTATGTATATTGAACATATATTAACTATTTGGAAATACAAGCCCCTCTGGTGAAAAATAGACATATTATTTTGTTTAAGGTAGATTATTGAAAATTTATCACTTGTAAAATAAATAAAAAAACCATTTAAAAAGCTTTTTTATTTTAATACTTGATACAATATTTTTTGAAAGATATGCTGATCTATTTTTATCCTGAAATTTTCATTAAAAATAAAGGACAGGTTAAAAATAGTTATTTCTCAAATTTACTAATCCTAATTAATGTTCAAATTGTTCATGTGTCTGTAAACGAAATACATATATACAACGCTTGAGTTGATACAAAAACACTTCATGTGTGAAAAAACTTTTAGTATTTTACTCTCCATTATTAGGAACGATATGGGTTTTAAAATTTTTCTATTTTTTATGTCCTTTTAATTTGTCAGATGCAGTTGCATTCATTTTGTAAAAGTTAATATTATAGTACTAAAATTACTTTATTTGAGCTAACAAATTTGTATTTCCTTTCCTAGGAACGATTGTAAATTGAGCTTATGTTCATTGAGTTCAAGAGAATAATTGCTCCTGAGCAGTTATCCTCTGAAATACGTCACATCATTATATTTATACAAATCTATATAGGGTACAACAGAATACAATTTTTTTTTTTTTTTTTTAATGTTCCTTTAATTGTTTCGATGGATTTGCACTGATTAAGTATAAGTAAATATAATAGTCTTACAATTACTCCATCTAAATATACACACATAAAGTACTATATATTTCTTTCTCTAGGAATAACCTTGAATCGAACGCACGTTACGTTCAAGAGAATAATATCTCCTGATCGCGTTGTCACTATGTGAACGTTCGTACCATGGTGATTCCTAGAGAAAGAAATATACTCTATGTATATTAGTTTCACCAAAAGATTCCTAAGTTAGATGGAGTAATTGTAATACAATAAAGTTTACTTATACTTAATCAGTGCAACTCCGTCTAACTTTCGATCTTTAATTGTAAAGAAACATGAAAAAAAAAATCAAAAAATCTTAGGATTATATTTTTTATTCAATCATTTAGAAAATAAAGAAGTTACCAGAGATTATTTTGAAATATTATTTTTCTTTTGCACGAAAATCAATTATAAAAACAAATTTTATCTTTGATTTTCATATGTATAGTAAATGATCGAAAGAAACCCTGAAACTGTTGCCACACTTTTGCTTGTAGATAAATAGCTCAGAGTTGGTCTGACATAGGTACACCAAAATTTAACACAACATACCTAAATCGGTCTTTTTTTTTTATTTAGAAAATATACTATTGGGTAAATTCGTCAAATTCGCAGCTCTGTTCTTAGCTAGGGACATAGATACTAAATAAGCAAAAACAGTTCTTATGAATAAGTTCAAAAATTAAATATATTAGTTAATTAAATTAAATAAACTGTAATAAATACAAATAATCGTAAATGAAGCATATTTAAATTGGAGTTCATGTCCTTGCCTCCAACATGTTAAATACTTATTACAATTAGTTAATTATCTAAATTAATGACTTTTATTTTTGAACTTTTCGCACATACATTAAATGGGTTATTCATTAATTATTTTATAAGATAATTAATAGTTAAACAAACAAAAATCCATCTATATACCTTTTTTTGACAAAATTACTTAGACTAAAATTGCTAAGGTTGTTCTTCAGCTTTAGGTGTAATATAAACCAAATTAACAAAAATTATTTTCAATTTAATTGACATTGTATTATTAAACACATTTTGTATAAAAAATGTACTAACATACTAAAAAGCTTATCTTTTGATTGATGGTATATTTTTTAACTATTTGTAATATATTTAATGTAATCTATAAGTAGTCACAAGCGGTTGATTTCGGCATGGCCTTGAGTTATTAGAAGTCTTGACCAGATAAACTTTGCTAAAAAAATAGAAGATAACTACTTATGAAATCATGAGGCTTACTTACCGTTTTTCGTGAGCACAATCACACATAATTACTGAATACTAAGATGTTTTCTCCTCAAGGATAAAATAATAACAGTAATGATAACTTGACAAAAATCTGTAATATGATGTTATGATTGATGAGCCTGATAGTGCTTTAGTCTCTAGAATTCTACATTGTTTAGTCTTAGATATACATGCTCGATGCTAAATACAAAACACCTAAAAGATTTCATAAATATTGATATATTGTTATTTCTTAGATTAAAAATATGCATATGATGTACATCAGGGATCACTATATACATTGCACCCTGTATATATAATAAATGTTCGATTCAAAACGCCTGCAAAATTTCCTTACTATGTTGACATTGTTATTTGAATATTATTTATCTATCCCAAGACATTATGACGCGTACGGTATATGAATATGATTTACAATAAAATTCACTATAAACATCTACACTATGTAAACTATACACGCTGAATTCAACATGCAAAATGCCAGCGAATTGGATTAAATTGACTACATTATTACATCTTAAAGCAAAAATACGTATAAAATATACAACAGGAAGTACTGTATACAGTACACCCAGTAAATACGGTAAATGTTACATGCAAAACGCCTGCAAGATTTCATTTATATCTAGAATTTAATCTTAGATTAAAAATATGAAAATGATATTTTTTCATCCAAACACACATTTAAACTTGGTTTGAATAATCTAGATTTCATGTTGAAATATGAATCTGAATCGTATCTATACTCAAAAATCGGGTTCTTTAAAGGTTCTAAAGGCCAAATCTATTTGTTAAAGTAGGGAAATAAGTAAAAAAGAAGCTATAGCCACAAAATTTACATCAAAACGGTGTAATTTGATGATAGATGTTTTATTTTAAATTAAATTTTTTTTACCAATTTTTCTTTGAGATATTTGAAAAAATACAGTTTTGAGTGCTTAAAGTAAATTTCTGGAAAAACAATATTTTGTTAAAAGTACTAAACAGAATCTAAAAAGAGAGATAACTAACAAATCAATGAAAAAAATAAATTACCACCTTCAATTCCGTTAGATTTGAATTTTTCTAAGACAATATGTTCATTTTTTTGTCTTGTGTCATCCTTCAAGATTGATTTAATGATAAGATGTTATATTCCCTGCTCTTTGAAAAAGTCTTAACCCTAATCTTAGTTATTATATTTTTTCGATCGAGGTTCGGCAAATGGGGGAACATAGCTTATTATATGTTTTTTTTTTTGGTTTCACTATTATTTCAAACGTCTTGTTGGTTCTATTCATAGAGTATATTTAGTTACAACCATCCTTAACAATTACTGAAAAATAGATTTCGTAGATATAAGATAAATGTAAGTATGTGGTGTTAATTTTATGTTTGCCCCAGTCAAACAATCTCTCAATAAAAGAGGTAAGACAATCTAAATGCTTTATTTTGAAAATATATTGTGTACTTTGAAATTGTACGCAACACATCTGTATCCGTAAGATATTCATATTTTGAATGCTATATGTGTAATATATACTTGGAAATATTAATGATTTATTATCCTGTCTCTTTCTAAAATGTATATTTTTATTAAGAATGACAATTGAAAACTATGTGTTGTATAGACTAAACTAGACAACAAATAATTATGGAAAAATTGAGTTGATTGGCAAATAAATCAATAAACTTTCAAGACCATATAATTATTTTGTTACAAGTATTTCAACACATTCATATTAAAGAATAGTGAAGTAAAATTTAATTGCTATATATATTTAACATAAAACATACAGCTCGTAATATATAATAAATAAAATATATTTTCCTTATCGTATTAATTGTACCAATTATAAAATAACTAATTCGGGACTTTAATAAATGTCCACTACACGGTATATAAGATCATTTTAATTACAGTTTTAAACACCTATTTAAAACAAAATGTAATGAAAATTCGTCAAAAAAGTTATAATTAGCGATATTTTTTACTTTAAATTATTTTCATTTATTAAATTTGATCATCTTCTGCTATTAATGATTCAGGCAATGTGAGGTAAATTTTTTTTTTGTTCGAAATATGGCAGCGTAATGTGACTGCCACTACTCTAAAAAATACCAAGAATGATTGTATAGGGTAGAAAACTTTTTTTTGAACATGTGAAAACCAATACATCCAAATACAGCAACAATTTTCACAATCCCGTTCATCTCATCATGGAAGAAAATTAATTATTATCCATTTACCTTAATTTGTTAAACATTATTGAAAAAAATAATGAATATATTTTTTTGTCAAGATGCCATTTGTAAGGTTTCATCCATAAGTCAAAATAGCAGCTCTGGGGAGACTTAAATGACTCTAATTTTGTTGCTTTTTTTTGGCCAGAGCACTGATAGGATTCCATTATCTAAGCTGATAAACACAAGACAGAAGATGAATCCCCTGTTCATCTTCTTGTCACATTTTAGCTTATAGGAATTTCTATCATCTTTGTCAAGCTTTCCAGTGATTGCAGCTATCATACAAAGTTCTCCTGAAGTAACCAAGCAAGTTCTTGAATCCACTAAAATAATAATCTGTGTGAGCTAATTTAAATCTTTTTGATTATATTTTTCCACCTTTATATTGATGGTTTATTTGTTTTCAGGAAACAAATAACGGTTAACAGCTTGAGAAGGATTAAATTACTTTCCATGATTTTAAATTGGCTAAATAAGAAAATAATTATTGGTTTTGATCTAAGTCTAAATAATTATAAGAATAACATGCACCTAAAAAATGTTTGGTTCTTTGTTCATTTTTAAGCACCCACCAAAAGTTACGCATCTAAGATGGAGTCGCTTTTAGTTCTTCCTCCCATCTATGATGTTAATTAGAACACTATTTCGTTTAAAATTAAAGGGATGCATTCAGCTGTGACGGCCAAATACAATATTATTACATTAGTCCCCTGTTTATTCATTTTAGTATATTTATCTCCCGTAAGATTTCTCCCCGGCATATCATTCCCATTTCAAAGATGGAAGACCACTAACAGGATTTACTTCTACCTCCAAGGTTACCAATAAATAATAATAAAGACAGATTCCATTCCTAATCACTATGAAATACTTATGATAATTTCATTTTTAATCCATAGGTCCATGTATTAGAACAGGTTGCCAATAAATTATATAAGCCTTCCATACATCACTAGTCATCTCCAGTGCCGACTGCCTAGACCTCCTTGTACAAGGTTACACATAAACTACTTACCAGCTTAGAAACATCGAATGTATGATGTCACTAAATATATCTTTTCAAAATGGGAATGAAATGTACGGGTATGAACATTGAAGGGAATGAATTTACTAGGAATGAAAAGACTGGTAATGTATTTAACGGAAATGAAAAGAAAGATACTGAATTTACCATGAATGTACTATCTCAGCACTGCATTCGGCATAGTTATACATTAAGAAAAGTGTTGATCAACTTAGGAAGGGTGATGTAATTGTTGAGGAATATAAAATATATCAACTAATCATAGGTAACGTTGTAAAAAATATTACTTGCAAGTAAGTAAGAAAATAGATAGAAACTGAAAATTATCATTATCATTCTGACATTTTCGAAGTATGTTTAAGAAGTGATCCACTTATATCTCATAGAATTATATTAGATTAGGTACAAGAAAATTTGAGAGGGTGAGGAAGGTAATAAACACAAATCCAACGACTTATATATGTAGTAAATACATAGACAGTAATTACTCCTTTAAGTCTTATGAGAACTTACACTCATAAGTCCTCAACAAATCATTAGTCTAACTCTCCGTTATACATCAGCATGTGTACTATATACTTCTCTTTACCCTCTTCAAGAATTAAAAAATAACGATCAAATTATAAAAAATAATAAAAACACTATTGGGGTTACAATTACAAAAATTATTGTGGTTGTCTCAGTTCGTATTTTTGAATTTTAAAATTAATTTATAAGTAAAATAATCATTTATTTTTTATTTTACTTCAAAATGTTAAATATTTCTCAGTTGGTATTTAAAATTAAATGAGTTATGTTATCTGAAAATACTAAAAATAATTTACCGAGTAGCTCAACTAAATTGTCTATATACTGAAACTTTGTTTCGTTCGTGCAAAACTTTACTAGTCTACATCCACCATACAAGCGTGTCATATTTCATACAAATCTAGTCATTAAACTCTTTAGTAAACCTTCGTTTTGTTATGTTTTTTTTTCTAATTCAATTATTTCCATTAAAAAAAAAATTAAAAAAAACTTAATTTTCTCTAATTAAAATAATATTTTTTGGTATTATTTTCTAATAATTAATGAACCAAAAAAACAAAAAAACCATACAAACAAAAATGAAGACTGCAAATGTGACATAACTTTTTCTTAATAAGAATTAAAAGTATAATTAAACATAAGGTTTCTCATTAGATGATGAAAAAAAGTTCATAATTACACGAAAATGTTTAAAACAATGTCAATAGGTTCTAGTCATTCTGTCAATTAATGTTGATAGTGTTTTTCAAATTTTGAGTTATCGTATGAACATTATCTTAAAATTAAGAAACTTTCCAATTTGTTTTCACATAAATATATTATTTGTAAATATTTAACATTTTTAATCAAATATTTGGGGCACCCTGGGTAAAGTGTACAACCTTCTTGAAAATTGACGATATCAGAATCCTCGACTTTGATCATGTCTGGTAAGGGAATTTATCCCTACAACTTATAAGGTAAGAGGGCAAATTTGGGAGTCTCTCAAACTTTAGCGATTTTTAAAGGATTCTCGAACCTCAGTAAGACATAATTCAGCTCAGAGTCAATTTTATTTGCTTCAAAATAGTTGCATGAACAAATTGTATAGTTTAAATGAAAACATAATTTCCAGACATTAATAATATTACGTTAAACAAGTGGCGTGTTCTATTTATTTAATTTTATATAAGACCTTCAACCTAGGGGAAGGCGAGGTCAGTTGAAAGACATTTTGGTTTTTACGTCCTCAAAGAGTTCAGAACCATCTATTTTGGCTAATATTTAGCACCTAGGTAGCAAAAAGGGTTACCTAAGAAAATGTAAGTATGTATTTATATGATATGCTTTCTTATGTTTTCCAAAATATAAAAATTGGCAAATGTATCAACTTACCTCAGGGTAGGGGTAAGTTGATACATGTAATTGAATGACTAATTAAGATAAGAAATAATTAAGAAAAATCGACATATTGATGATATGAAAATTATCTTGTCTATTCAGATTTATTCATTATTAGGTATACATCACACCCTGGTCAATAAATACACTGTCATGGTTTTATGAAGACAATAATGACTTTATTCATATTACTTTCCAAATACAGGAATATTTCACTTAACTCATAGATAATAATCATAATTTAAATAATAAATCATCCTTTTTATTCACATTTTGGTGTGTTTTTGTAAGAATATAACCTGATACTCTGCAACGTCTAATTTTGGATGGTCTTTGTTGGGCTATAGGTAGTGAGCATAATGTTTTAGAAGGGACTTCATTTAATGTTGGCGATTTGCCATTTTGTATTGAACTACAAGAGTTTTCAGAAGAAATGGACGGCAAAGATGTTTTACTCTTGTTTGGCATTTCACATTCAGTAATTTCGGAAGCTACGTAATCCGATTCTTGGGAAATATCATAGTTTACGGCAATATATATGTGTTTCTAAAGCCTGATAAAATGCATTCCAAAAAATTTCCCATCGACCAACTTGCATAGATTGAAATGTTATATTACATCACCTTCCCCTATTGTTCGTACATACAGAAGAGGAGCATGTTAAATGTTGATACATGTATCAACTTGCCCCTTACAAAGTGTATCAACTTGACCCAATCCTATGTCATTCAGTTCAAAAGTAATCAATAAGTAAAACAAAAAAAATATCTCTAATTTAATTATTCAAATTATTCAAAAATGTCTAATGAACAATTCCAACAGGTGAAAATTAATAAGATAACCATTTAAGACATTGATATGAACCAAAAACTGTAGTGACATCAAATATGCAAATTTGACAAATATATAAATTTTGATCCTTAAATCTTGTTCCTTTTACTGAATCTTTTCATAAAATTTAATTAGAAGTTAAAATAGTGTCCCCATCAATATGTTAAAAGTAAACAACTATGAATTTTCCATAGTTCTCTCATAGTCAATGGTGTTTCAACATACCCGGGGTAGTGACTTGCCCCACCTTCCCCCTACTCATATCCTCATCTCCATCCGAACCCCCTCATTCAGGCCAATAATTAAAAAAAAATCATATTCGGCAAAATTGTGAATTCCTCATTCCTCTATAAGTTGAAGTAGCAGTACTAACTTTTGATATTCAAATTTATTTGCTTGCGTTCTTTCTTTCAGTTTTCTCTCAGCTAAAGTATGTAGACTGTTAATAAACGGTTCAAATTTATCATAATAAAAAAATAATATTAATTCAATGTGAATGCTATACATTCGAATCGCATTAAAGTTCCCTCTTTTTAAGTTATATCATGTAAAAAACAATGAATTACAAAGGACTTAAAGTCAAGCACACCCAAAAAAGCACGAAAAATAAGTAGGAAAATACATTTAATTAAAAATATATATATATATACAAACTTCCCAGATCCAAACTTCCGCAGGGACAAAATTCCAGGCGCGAATCTTCCATTCACTTTTTATAATTCGGTTAGGTCGTCAGCATAGCAGATACATTTTGGACGTGTTGGGATCGCCGAAAAAACAATAATATGGTGATCTTGCTGTAAATTTCGAAGAAATCTGTCAATCCCTACGTTGAATAACTACGTAGACACGGGGTCCCCCTGCCTTACTCTTCTCCTATTCTCCAAAAATGAATCTTGATTCCCATACCTCACAATGGTACGGGAACCCGCTAGGATTACTCCGATCATTCTAGTTATAAAATCACCAAACCCTTTCTCATATAGCGTACGAATTATGAACTCATGGGACAGAGTGACAAAGAGTTTGACAAATTCTAGAGCGATTCAGAGGTGTTACTCGACGATTCGAGGAATGTCTGTAAGAGAAGGGAATATTGTCCATAAGTGTACCTTTCAGAAATCCATACTGGAATATATATGCGTCTGTTGTACTATTTATTCTTTTAGTCAATACATAAGGGAAAATTTTATATTTAGAATTCTGCATTGTTAACGGTCGATTGTTCTGTAAGTATCCAGGATCCTTGTTAGCTTTCGGCATCAAGACGATACGTCCTTCCAATGCAAATTCAGGGAAACCCCTTATGAAACACTAATCTTTTGTAAAAAAAGAGTTAAGCAGAGATCAAGAGGTCAGCGTATTTTTTGTAAAATTCGAATTGAAAGCCAGATGGCCCCAGGGATTTATTAAGCTTGCATTTTTGTTTATGAAATTTTTAATCTCAAAATGTGTCAAATTTTTCCCCAGTTAGATATTTACCTGTCTCTGATATCTCAGCACTATCTCTTGGTTCACATCTCAAGACCTCACACGAGTATATATAATTTTTTGTTTGTATGGAAAGCCCCCCAGAGACGTAACCGAGGATTAATAAAAGATTAACCTTAGTTTGTGTTCATAAAAATAATGTATAATGATACTTCAACAAAAATCTGTTTAAAAGTAGATGGAGGTATCAGTGTCTTTTTCACCAATAAAATACTATTATGTAGTAAAATATGAGCCTAAATTTCTTAGGTACTCTGGGGTATATACTGACTATTATATCGGTGAGTCTATTAAATCAATCAAACTATCACTTATTCGCGATTTTTTATTTATTTAAAAAACTGAATCCAACTATTTTGAGAAAATCAATGTGTTATGATGAAACAGAATAAAAACCTCCACTTTTTTAATAGCCTTTTATAAGGAAAATTTTTACACTATAACGATATAACAAAGAATAAAAAGCTTTTAAATTTTTTCCCTTCTATGATTATAAGACTGCAATTTTTCTTTACGAAGCATTGTAATTTTATAAAGCTGCTATAATCGCCATGATTGGGTTGTTTGAATAATCGGTTTCGGTTTGCATAGAATTTTCGACAATTTTTCCTCCTTCCAAAGATCCTTACAGCTTAATAACTTCAGGGAAATTTAACAAATACATTAGAATAAATACAAACAGCAATACATTTATTGTAATAACTCTATCAAAAATAATTGAGATGAATCATTTTCAATGATTGTGTTTGTTAAACCAGGAAAATACTACTAAGGTACCTTCATCAGCCTTTTTACATGGTTGCATGTAAAAACCCCAATAAATTCCTTTCATCTATCATCATTACTTATTATAAAATTTAAAATTATTTTTGCATTTCTTATATGAATCTTATACATATTGTTAATTTTAAATAAAAAAATTTTTCATTTAAATGTTTTAATAGAAAGTAATTATATATTATATAGATATAGGGGATACAATTGCTCCAACATTATAAGAATCAGCAAAACCTAATTCTGGTAATGCAGAGCGTAGAAAACAAATGCAAAAGTTTAGCGAATTTAATTGCAATTTTTAAGCGTGTTGAAACGAAAAAAATACTATGGGTTTTATTAAAAACATATTGAAACGTTTCATATTTCTATTATCAAACAGAGATGATTTTTTTTGTCACTTCTTTTTCCTTAATTCTATCTCGCAATAAGTGATCGAGCCTTGACTCCTTATTAAATAAAGGAGATATAATTAATAACACTTTTTCCTTTTTAGCTATTTTGGTTTTTACAAATTATTATCTTTATATAATAATATAAATTTATAAGTATAATTAAATTATTAACTATTTTACACATAAATATACATAGATCATTCGTCAACTACTGATTTTGCTTTCTATTTTTTTTTTTTTTTGGTTTAAAAGGGAATATCTTGAGCCATGGCTCTTGCTAAATAATCTTTGTTTTAAATTTAGTAATTGAAATACAAAATAATATTTTAAATGTAGTTATTTTTCTTGTTATAATATAAAAACATATTTACATTATAATTTTAAATTTAAAACGTTATAATCTTTTTTGGTTCATAAAAATACTTTATTATAAATAATATTTTTAAAATAATGCACAAAAAAATATTTGTTTCACATGTGTTTTGAAATTACAATTGTGCAAGAGGTAAACGTCATCCAAATTTGCTAAAATTTTGTATTTTTGTTCTAAATACTTAGTTATAGTACCGAAATTAGTTTAAGCTGTTTCTGACAAGGAATACTAATATGGCACCAAGGTGTAAGCGTATATAAAAATTGATAAATTTAATTTTGAAATTAGTAATGTAGCCTCATTATGTTATTAAAAATCAAAGAAGTAATTACGTAACCTTTAAATTTCTGAACTAATCCCCTCCCCAACTTGCAAAAACAAAATTTGCTTTTGCAAAATTTGTTTTTTTTTGTTATATGTTTTCATTAAAAAGGTATCCAAAATATTTGTACTAATTTTGGTATAGGAACCAATAAAAAAATAATAGTAGATCGACAACATTAGTAGCTAATTACATTGTTTCCAACATGTCTACATTACAAATTATTTATTTATTATAAGAGATATTGACATTAACTATGTTTTGATCTCTAATAATGGCTAAGAGTAGAGAAATCGACAGTTAACATACATCCTTTTTTTGGCGGAATACCATTTTAGGAGAGAGTGGGAATAGTTGCCACACATACTAAATTGGTGTTCATCAATTTCCAATAATTTTCTAACAAAGGAATTTTTGTAGAATATTAAACAATTAATGTCGTAATAGGTAGATACTGATTTTTTAGAGTTGTAAGTACACCAAATCCTAAGTTATGACTCATTTTCTGAATTTTCGACCTTGGATAAATTTTTTTCTTGTTTACTAATTATAATCTGAAACTCAAGTTAAGTGTTAAAAGTTTCATATTGTACCAACTAACATCGTTTTTGCCTATAATATTTATATACATATTACCTTTAAAGTATTTTAGGAATAGTTTTCCTACTGGGGGAAAGGGGATTGGGGGTTAGGTTGGTAAATCTTAGTAAAGTCTTAGCCTGTGGTGTTGTAGAATTGAAAAAAAAATTATTAAAAACTTTTTCAAAAAAAAAAAATGTCTCATTTATTGTCAGATTCATTTGAACTGATTAAATATAAGTAAACACTATAGTGTTATATTTACTCCATCTGACCTAGAAATTGTCTTTGATGTCCATGTGAATAAAGTAATTTTCCTTTTATAGAAACAACCGGGGCGCAAAGTTACGAATAGTGAGCTAAAAAGATTAATTTATCCCGATGAACAATGATTCAGATTATTCTTTTGGATGTGTTGTAAATAACACTAAATGTATGTAGATAAAATTGGTTGTTACAATAAAATTATGATAATTTGATTGGTTCTATTTGTATGGCCATCTGGGATCAATAAAAGTCCCTTAAATCAAATAAAAATTCTAATCTAAAGCTAAAATGTCTTATGTATCTTAACTATTTTCCCAAATTTGAATACAAATATATATATATTTAATGATGGGATGTAGTTATATTTAAAGTAAGAAATAAATCAAAACTAAGATTTTCTCATTTTTGGTCAACATTGTTTTAATGTTGATACACCACAAATGTGATTATTCATAAAAAAACTCGTGTGCCAACTTTGAAGTTGTAGTTACTAGATATTCATGATATAAAAAAATGTACAATATGCAAATTTATAGTAATAGTAATATGATTTTAATGTCATTTTTTTACTCTTATTCTATAATTTAAAAACTACTCTAGATACAGAATTTAGGATTCAATTCCTCTTGATATTAGAAACGACCATAAACTAAAGAAACTTACAAATTCAATATTTGTCAATTTTAGATATAACAATTTAAAAAAATTTATACTTGTGTATAGTAGAAATAAAACAAAGATTTTAATCCTCCCCATGACAAATTTGTTGAAAAAAATCATCTATATCTAACAAACTATATATTATCTTCATGCTATAAAGTCTGAATTTGTATAAATGGATTTAATTAAGAACCAAAGCATTGATTAAATTATTGTAAATCGGATACATTGAGAATAAAATATTCAAAATATTTCATTGTAACTCTGAAGATTGGAAGAAGATATTATAAGATTTAGATTTCAAAAGTTCATTAGAAGATGGAACAAAAACCTTAGAAATTTGACTATTTAAAAATTTTTGACTTAAAAGATTAACTATATCTGCTTTTTGTCTTCAAGAGGTAAGCAGAAGTTTTATCCAAGTAGGATGTTGTTCTAGGAGAAAGGAATGAGGATAGTTAATCAGTTACATTAGGGTAACCCTAAAAATTTTAACACAAACAATTTTTAAAAGATGAAAAATTAAAAAAAAAAACCTATTAAAATTAAAATTACTCTTTTTTTTTTACATAAAGCAATTATTATTAATGAAAATTAATTTATAAATTTTTGTTTTATAATTTTTTTAATCTTCTTGCCCATAGATGTAATAGGATTTACAAAAAAGTACAGAATTCTATATAAGGTTTCGTTAAAACTAAAATAATGGACAACATCAATTTTATACTACACTTTATTTTAGAGTCATACGAACTTATGTCATTTATGACAATTTATTTGCTAAAGTATTTGATACCCTGAGCCAAATTAATCAGAGTCTGTATATCAAAATTTTGGGGATTATACTATACGTATGGTGGGTGTTACATTGAGAACTCGTACTTAGATTCTTTGTAGAAATAAAAAAAGTTTCGATTTTAACTATAAAAAAAAGGCGTTTTCCAAGGTTATCGTTCCTCTACAATACTATTCTTCCTATGTATTGACCGCTTGATACATTATATTTATCAAAATATAAAAAAAGTTGGTCCTAAGTCTTTTACTTCTCACTTGATCTTCTTCCCTTTATTTTATATTGTGTGAACGACTTGTTATTAATTGTTATTGGCACACCATTACAAACAATTACAATAGACTATGGGTTTTATACATTTAAATAATTCTTCAAAGAACTAGTTTGTAAATAAATACTGGAAAACAGATTATCTAAGTCCTTACTGGACCCTGAGAAAGAATGGCCTATTTTCAAAACAATATCCTAAATAATGTTACTTGGCTCGTGGATTGGGGAGAATAATATTAAAATTAATCAAAAATAAATTTTATTTGACATAAGGAAGGTCATCATAATTTTCCATTCGTTCGCTTTACATATGAGGGATAAACTAAAATTTTGTAATATATATATCAGTGGAAAAGTAATCCGTATGTTATGTTTAACTCTTTTTCATATAGATACTTTTGAGTTCTTTTTTCTTTTTTTTAAACTCATTTTTTGAACTAAAAAAGAAAAAACACTTATCAATAAAAAGATTTTATAACGTCAATAAATACATTGACATTTGAATGAAAATATTTCAACGTTACTCTTCTTCAAGAATATAATTTTTTTGTTAAGGTTTCAAAAGGGTTTAACAAAAACTTTTGAAAGGTATTTTCCAAATATATAATGTATTTATCCACTGGATATGCAAAATAAAGGTAAACATATTTCTGCTGATGGTGCAATGTTCCTGAATCTTTTTATACATATTGTACAAGGACAAATTACTCCATTTTTCGTGGAAAAAATAGGATTCAACGTCTAATTGTTTCCTTTAATATGTGGGTTTCCTTTTTTTAGAAAGTGCTCTCAAAATCCGATTTTGCATTCTTTTAAGGATGATAAGAAGCAGAAGAGAATTAGAAGAAACATTTATGGATGTATTAATAATTTTATAACTTATTTAGCACACGCTGCTAAGTATTTATTAACCAAATACTTACTAAAACTCTATAAAGCTTACGCAATTTAATGGAGTTAAGCGGGGAAGTGCCTATTTGAAATATTAGAAACAATATAACATTTAATCTTAAACTATTTGATATTAAATTATATCTATATTTAAATTAAAGTTTTGTTGGAAAATACAATCAGATGTTAACTCAATATGGATAATATTCAAACATTTTTAATAGCACAAGCAATAAGAAGATCACTGCTATCAACAAAAAAATCAGTATGTGTTGTATACGATGAGAATACAAGGAAAAGTTGACACAAAAGAATTGTTGAATAATGTAAAACATTATATTTGTATTTTATGGTTATGCTTGGCAATATATTATATGGGATTATTTTTGTAACAAAAAATTTGTATGTTTTTACTTTTGAGCTTTTTTTTTATAGGCCTGTATTTCAATGGTCAAATTAATATGTAGAAATGAAAATTCAAATATATTAAAATTAGAAAAAGATGATTTTCATAAAATTTATGTAAAATAAGTTGATTAACAGAAAGTTTTTTATTTATCAATTTCAATAAATTAAAGTTAGAATGTCTGTGGATGACTCATTTGTGTCAGTGCACTTAATATCTAAGAACTCAGTGGCTACTTTATCAAAATGATTATGCTAACGAGTTGACATTAAAAATGATTCTTCTCTTATAGGCTTATTATAACTTAAGAAATAACATGGTAGCTCAATGGGTGGTGCTGTAGGGACTGACATTAAAAGCTCGTTCCACATTGCCTCGGACAAAATAGTCTATAAGATTCAATTCTGGCAAATTCCAAGGTCAAGAAGTTGGTTTGACGTACTTCATATTCTCAGAATCAAGTGTTCTTTTGCTGACGTGCAGGGTACTCCGTCTTGCCAGCAGATCTATGGTAGCTCTTTGATGATGTTGCTGATCCAAGGAAATACTTATGTGCCCGGAATACTGATGTAAACTTTAACGGTGACCTTGAAGATGAAATGCTGCATAACGTGACCCTTGCTGCTAACAATGCCAACAAGCATATCTTGCTTTGGGTACTTGGTTTTCATGATCCTAGGGCCCTAATTAGGTTGAGAAGGAATTGTACTAATATAAAAATATGTATCATAAGACCCAAGCCTTCCTCAGAGACAACTTTCCGGACTTTTTGCCAAACATCTATTGTTCTTTGAGTTAGGTTTCTGGGTTTGACAGATATTTTTATCATCTGAAAAGAACCAGACAAGATCTTTCAAGGGAGGTTTCTGTGTTATCTTGATTTATGCCTTGGTTTGGGTGAAATTTTTCTCCCGTTCTGACGGGATTAGAAGTTTTCAATTGCAATTTTCTAATTATACATTGATGACACAATTGGTACGGGATGCTACATTGATGTTCTCAGCGATCGCATACATAGATTGGTAACGATTCTTCCCAATTTTTTGTTTATTTACCCCGACAAAAATTGACTTTGAAAAATTTTAGCCACTTTCAGCTCACAATGTTTCCTAAAAACCATCGTCAGTGGGTTCACACCATCATGCTTAACACGTTTTTGAATTTGTTAGACAAATTGAGTAGTGCACCCGACCGCTTTAACCAAAAAATACATTGTCTATTTTTCGTTTTATATCCTAATATAATAATATTAAATGAGTATTGTGAGTAACAATGTACAATATGTAAATATTTAACAAATTGTTTAAATTCCATTATTTCTAAATCCTGGATCATTTAACTAATAATCAATTTTGATAGCCCAGGGTTAAGATTGGGGATTTGGTACACCACATTAACTTTAATTTATCTTGTAAACTTTTCCATCAAAAAATAACAAAAAAAACTTTTAAAATCAGTTTTTAGTTAGCTAATTCTTCCAAACTATGAAACTATCTAATTAATAAAGAAAAGTATGTCTGTTTTTGTATAAGTATGAATTTTTGTAACTTTTCTTTAAAATCATTTTTTTATCGTATGCTAGGATAAAAATCAAACGTCTGGGTGACATTCAAAAATAAAAAATGCGTCGTTCATCCGTAGACGAATCCTGCTGGACGATAAACACTCCATATGTATGTATAAAGTTGTATAAAGAAGGTATTTAATCTTTCAGGGGTTTAGGTCAACTCATATTTTAGACACCTTGATATTGTGTAGAGTTGTGTAAAATATGAGCTGAGGACTTGTTTATAACAACGATGGTATTTCACTAAAGCTTATATTTAAAAGAAAAACTAAAGTACATTATATAAAATAGAAAATAATGTATGTGTCCTTAGATGAGATCCTGAAGTATTTTTTTTTCTCAAGCTGTTATCCTTATTATTTCCTTCTTGAGGAAAAAACATGTATGGATTTAGTAATTACGTGTGCATGTGCTCATAAAAAAACGTAGAGTAATATTAATGATTTATGGGGTATTTTCTTTATAGTAATTAAGAAAGTCTATATTATCAATGCAAAGTTTTTATGTTTGTGGAGTTGATTATAATTCTAAACAATGCTGAGTACTGACACTAGATATTAATAATGGTTGGTTATTACTATTGATGTCCAAATAATGCATAAAAATTGAGCTGAACATACCAAAAAAAAAACCTCAAAAATGCAGAAAAAGGCCAAAAATGTATATAAATCTGATAAAATTGGATGTATTCCGGTAAAAAAGTAATGTATAATTTAAATTTTTTTAATCAAGCATGTCCTTGTTCCATTGAATTATCATCTGGTCCAGATAGGCATCGTCTTTTCAGGGTACTTCTCCAAGAAGTTCTTGAACTCTTTATTGTTAATCTTGGTGAAGGGATATTAGGAGAAAAAAAAAGTTAAGTATTGAAGACGCCATCGCTGTTATCGTTGGAGTGAATGACGTTGAAAAGCTTCTGTGTAACTTTTTGTCTCACTTGATGTTTAATTATACATTCTTTTTCTGCCTGGTGAACTATCCATGTTGTTTTTGGACACACTTCCTGCCGAATTTAGTGCTAAAGCTGCATAGCAAATACTTTGTTTCAGCCACATAAGTCCAAATCTCGGTGCCAACAGGCTCCTTAATGAGCACTGATGGTCAACTATCTTAGACATTGTCAATTTAAAGAGATGGTCTTTCACTTCGAATAAATGTAAATATATATTAAAAAGAGTTTCTATTGTATGCCCGTTTTATATAAAGAGAAAATCCTGATTGTAAAAAAATAAATAGCTTGTGTGGCAAAATGGATATAATATATTTTTGAATATCCGAGTACTTTTCCCTTTATAATTCATGGCGCTAAGGGTTTCATCCTTTCCTCTTCTTCTTCTTCTCTTCTTCCTCTTATAATAGCACACAATCTTCTCTTTACTTTAATAACTGAATATTTTTTTACCTAAAAATAGCGGGGAAGATGCAAATAAATGTCTAAAATATAATTAAGAGCTCAAAATGCAAATAAATCTAATTTGCATAATTTGGACATCACTAGTAATTACTCGAAACTTAATAAAAAATAATTACTGATACGTGTAAAAGGTCCAAAAAAAGTTTAATTTACAAAATTTATAGTCATTTTTCATGCTAGTGAAGTAGCACAATTGGTTATATTGAATTAATATACAAGTTGATATTACAAGCTGTAGATATTTTTTTACATTTCACAATATACTCTTAGCAAATAAAAATTAAAACTTCCTTTCTGTAGTTTTAGAACTATATATATTGACAAAAATAGTCTGTTTTTTTTTTGCAGGATATAATCTTAGAATTTGCTTTATTATGAGCACAATAAATAAAACTATTCAAGAATTATCACAAGCAGGAAATGACCTCCTTGAAATCTACACAGAAGGCTTTTGTCAGCAGATTTGGTGTAAATAAGAATCTAAAACGCTTGATAGAAACAGTTTATCCCTTGAAAAGGTGATAATTATTTCAAATCCTACTGTAAGAACTCAAAACAGATCAAAAACGCCATGGAAAAAGTCAAAAAATCCCTAGGGAAAACTGTTTTAAAATATGGTACGACCAAATGTGCTACAAAAATTATCTTAACTTAGCAATATTTAAGAAAACAAAAGTTTATTTGCTTGTTCAAGCTGCAAAGACCAAAAGATTGGAAGGAGAGAAACTTTTTTTTAATAAACTTGCAGATTGTATAGCAGCATTGTAGACATATAAAAAGATATTCACTGTCCAGGCCGTGCATGGATATCAAAATGACGGCGTATTTGCATTAAATGATAAATTCATCCTATTAAATTAAAAAGTTGATCTTTTAGAGACCTAAAAAGCTTTTGTGATAGATTGGGTGGGGTAAATTCATCTTGTAAAAAAATCCTCTCTTGTTCATTAAAGCGGGGGGAAAGTCAATTAAGATGTTTATCTGGAGATGTTAGAAAGACAAATTGGTACCCTGGATGGATGCCACATTTGGAAAAGACGTAATAACTCTCCGAAAAGACAAGCCACGTCACACAGGGCTAATTATATTCAGTAATGTTGTAAAGAGAATATGGCAGAGTTTTGGCCAAAGGAATTGTTACCTCTTTCAATTCCTTATTTAAACCCAATGGATATTGTAACATCGAGTATTTTGGAAAATGAGGCCAGTTTTTCAAACCATTGAAGTCTTGAAGCTCTGAAGGTAATATTAATCACTTGTTGGAAACAAAAAAAACTCCACCTGAAACCATATTTGCCTCATTTTGTAAAATTCATGATATTTCAAGGTGTTTAGTGAAGAAAATTGGAGGATATATTACTTTTCAATGTATATTTCTTCAATTTTTTCATTCTTTCCTGTATTTACTGTATTGTTATTTCAATAATTATATTCTTCACTTGATTTGATCACCCTGTATAATAACTTTATTTAAATTAACTGCATGTTACATAACTTTGGCGGGATAACCATTAAATACAGTATAGTAACAGGCCAAACGCGTAGGCGTCTGTAAAATATCTCAGACACTATGACAATAACAATTTAAATAATAGTTTATCAAGTTCCTAATGATGAAGACTTGATGGCTCTCAGCATCAGTACTTCTAATGTAGTATTTTAATTTTTTTTTTTCCAAAGTGTAAACATAAAGGATACATAAATTTAACGATATCTCTCACATTTCATCCTCTTTTTAAAAATACAGTAAGAATATAGTTTAAAAACCTTTTCAGAAAAAAAATAAAGAATTAAATTTATCATGCTATTAAAATTTACATTCTATACAATTAAAAAAGTATCCAAATGTACATTACATATTTAAGGAAGTTGAACAACTTCCATTTTTGAATGAAGGTTCTTTGACTTAAAATAGTAATTA